>NC_056524.1:180989905-181201980 GCF_019175285.1 Sceloporus undulatus
TTATTATTATTATTATTATTATTATTATTATTATTATTATTATTATTATTATTATTATTATTATGTGCAAACTTAAATCTTAATCCAATGTATTTGAAATGCACCTGGACAACAAAGATTCAATCCAGAGTCTACCATGATTATTTTTACTGTCTGAACAACCCCTTGGAAGTGTCTGATTCATAGGGTCGCTATAAGTCAAAGTCAACTTGAAGGCAGTTAACAACAATAAATCAGTATTCAGCTGATATTCTATTGCCATCTACTGTCCATAACTAGTACTGTTATAATTCTATTTTACAATACTGTATTTTAAAAGTAATCAAAGTTACATCTTAGTTTACACTTGTGATGCCCACTTTTTTAATCGTAGAAATTCTGTGCAATGTTCTAATATCTCACATAGGTGTAAGGAGAATGAATCAGTTTGGTCATGTTTTATTAGAACACTATGACTTTGTTGACATGGAACAACACTAAAAATTCCCAGTCTCCCACTAAAAATATCACCTTTGCTTCTCCATAAATCATTTCCTCCTTAATCCCAGTCATCATAGCATCACAGAACTAGAAGGGGCAAAATATGCCCTCTACAGTGCATCAAATCTAGAGCATTCACAGCCTATGCTTAAAAACTGCCAGCAAGAGAGAACTCACCACCCCACTAGGTATTTTATGCCAGGAAGCATGATGTTCAACTGAAATCCACCCTCCTATAATTTAGACTCATTAGATTTATGATTGCTCTCAGAGGTAGTGGTGAAGAATCCTTTGTTCTTTTCTCTGAGACAATCTTCCAGGTACATGAAGAGCATCATATCCAACACTGACAGGTCTCTCTGGACTAAAGATATCTACTGGTAGTTTCTTCAATCTTTCCTTACAGGATATATTTTCCATATGCTCAACTCTTTAGTGCTCTCCTCAGGTTTCATTCTAATTCATCTATCTCCCTCTTGAATTGGGGTAGCCTAAACCAACTAAACTGATTACGTCTAACTGAAGAAGAATTTAGTGGAATTATTCTCTATAATATATTCTGGAATATTTTATACTGCTTTAATCGCACCCATAATCCTCTTTGGTTCAGGAACACAAAGATTCAGATTATAGTTTTGAGTGAGGTGTAGTGAGGTGGAAAGTCCTACACCATCCCACTCTCCTTGAACATAGCCAGATCATGTGAATTGGAAGCAACTACCATCGCAGCTTATGAAGAATGTGCAGGAGTATAAGAGCATAAATAAGTTTTATGGGTAAGTATAAGTAAGGAGTACACATATAAGGCTCTAGAAGCAAAGCAAATTGAAGTGGAAGGTTAACACAACACTCATTTCAATATCTAAGATTATGACCAAAACACCCTGCAGTTGGCTGAGAGCTTCCAAAACCAAAAAATAAGGGCACACACCATTTAGACCCACATACTTAAATATAAGCATACCAGCATAACACTGTTTGTATGACACTGAAAATCTGATAGTTATAGGATCATTACACTAATGATCATTCTTGTTTACATACATACATACATACATGCATGCATACATACATACATACATACTGAGTCCCACTATGTTTCAGTCTGCCCCTGGCTTCATTGAAGTGCATACAGTACATGGAATACTAGTTAGTTCAACAAGAAATATTGTAGTCCTTGCCTAATTACTTACTTCCCTAATTTACAGGCCATTATGCTTACAAAAAGCTCTGTATTCCATTCAAGTCCACATATCTCAAGGATATGTTAATTTGTTTGCTGAATAATTTCAAGCAATATATGAAGGACAAGGGGGAAATTCAACTGGATTTTGTTTCCTCTTTCAACTTCTGTCAGTCACATAAAAGCATAAAACTGTAGAGACTAGAAATGAATCCATTATCTCTAGACAAGCAGCCCACAAGGTAAACAAAAAATGACTCCTGTGGCAGCTTAAAGACTAAATAGGTTTATTATGGGCCAGAGGCCACCTCCACCAAATGTACAAAGTGTATCTTCAGTTGGCAGTATTTTGTGCATTCTCTCACTCACTCACTCACTCACTCACTCTCACTCTCTCTCTCTCTCTCTCTCACACACACACACACACACAAAATGTAAACACTGAGACCAAAGGGGACTGACATTCCTTTACAAAGCTCAGAGATAACAAGAGATAAACAGTTATCATTCACAATACCTGTAATTTGCAATAAACCTTTGCTAAGGGCCTAAATCTCCTAAAGGCACCAGATCCCATCTAATCTTGGAAGCTAAGCACTTAGTACTTAGATAGGAGACTGCCAGAGATTCCCTAGTGCTGTATGCTATATTTCAGAGGAAGAAACTGGCAAAACAACCTCTGAGTATTCCTTGCCTAAGAGAAGTTACCTAAGCTGACAGGCGACTTAAACATAACCATACACACACAAGCTAATTTGTAACCAGCTAATGCTGATGTGAATTATTTGTATGCCTACCAGGGCTTAAAAGTTTCAGTTTTTTACAAAAACTTGTCTCCAAATGCAAAAGGTTATAGAAAAAAATAATAAAAACTCGTTTTCATTGTATTTAATATGTCAAGACGGCCTCTCTTATCAAGGATGAAAACATCTGCAATTCTTTAACATCCCTATTTTGTCGAAATACCTCTGTGATTACATACACGTGTACACTGTATCTGCTCAGTAAAACATCCATTCACCACACACTCCTTTCATTTATCTCATGAAGTAGACCCTAGCAAACTCATTTCACAATAATTCTTACAGTTTTAATGTGTGCTAATCAGATGTGACAGAGTAGTATCTTTACCGCCTGTGATGGTCACTTGGGAATAGAATAGATGACCAACTCAGAAGGCACTGAGTTTACCACCTTATCCTTCTCTGCTATCCTTTCTTGCCACCATTCTTACCTTTCCCAAGCTTATTATGGCAAGGGAAAAAATGAAGTACAGGACCAGAGAGGACTGGTGGCCCCAAAGGCCTCAGGCAGCAATGCAGCCAAATTCAAGCCATGTCCTGAGATTAAGAGAGACAATCCACCCCAATCTTAAACCAAATCCAAATTCAAAAATTTGAGTTGGCACCCATTCCAAACCTAATCTGGTGGAATTTACAGTGTGTTTGGAGGAGACGAAGGTTACACAGACTTTTCCAAACAGCCAGTGAATACATTATGTTAGTGAAAAAACTTACCTGGGAAATCTGTACATTATCAGTTTTATTTTCCAGGTCTGAACATTTTGCTGTAACTGTAGATAATTGACTGTTCAGCCAATTCACCTCTTCTGAGAAGGAACTCAGCATCTGATCCTTCTTAGCCATTTCCTTTGTCTTCTCTTCCAATTGATTAAGTAGACTAGCAGTATCACTACATTGGCTTCTGCTCTTCAGCTTATCTTTCAGGAGCTGGATTTCACGATCTCGCTCTCCAAGGATATTGTTATATTTTTCAGTTTCCGTTTGAAGTGCAAGTATTTTCTACAAAAAAACCAACCAAACATGTCACCACAAAAAAAGACCAGAGTATTAAGAAATCAAATAATCCCCTCTGTACAAGGCACAGAAATCAATGCAGTGGTAAAAGTTAGGGCTTACAGCACAATACCAACTGGATCAGAACAACTAGTATAGTTGGCCCTCCATATCCACAGCTTTAAAATATTTTTTTAAATATATGAATTCAAAAAAGCAAACTTGATTTTACTGTTTTATATCAGGATCACAATTTCACTATGTCATTGTATTTAATGAGACTTGAACATCCATGCATTTTGGTATCCATGATGGGTCCTGGAACTAAACCTTAGTGGATACCAAGGGCCCACTGTACTAAGAGTCCTAAAAGTTCTGTCTTAAGAAGGCTGCTTTAATTTGGAAAATGGTTAACCATCAGCATCAAGGCCATTACAAAATTAGGTGCCTGCAAATATTTTGAGCATTCTCTCAACATAGACAGGTAGCTATGTTGTGTTGCCCCTTTAAGGCAAGGGCAGGGTAACTCTGGCCCAGGCCAAATTTGGCCCCTATAGGGGGCATGGTAGACATTTTAGCCAGGTTTTGGAGATCCACTTTAAGCAACCCAGAAAGTAAAGATCAAAGGAGTTGTTGAAAAGGCATCTCCTTGGCCTAAAATGGCCTAGGGGGCCAAAAAACATGACAAAAATGCCAACTAGAAGCGATGGGGGCTGGTGGGTGTGGTGCTGGAATGAGACTCTCTATGGTCTTATGTGGGGACAATGTGGCCCCCCTAGACTCTAACAGATGCCTACACCTGCTTTAAGACGAAAGCCCAGAAGTACTCAGTGTCAGAGGGCCCAACAGGAACAGAAGGAAATGTGTTCAAGCTTATCACTGTTAGGTTGCCCCCCCAGAAGTTAGTATTTGTTCCAAGAAGTTTTAATAAATAATATTAGCTGAAAAAATCTATATGCACTGCTGTCTTCCATCTTTAAAAGGTTGTACCTTTTTAAATTACTGTATAAAATTTACAGTGAAGTAGTAAAAGCTCAGCCTGTTTAGAAATGTATATAGCGGAGTATGCTCCCCCCCCCTTTTTGATAAAACAGAAGATGCTACAGATGACCAACATCTTATGACAGGGGTAGGCAACCTTTTTGAGCCGGGGGCCAGGTTGCTGTCCCTCAGACAACTGGGGGGGCCGAAGCCAAAAAATAAATAATTAAATAATTTTAAAAATAAATAAATATATAAATAAACCAGGACAAATGTAGGACAAAATTTTCAAATGGGAGACACTTTTTTAAAAAAAAAAATGGAGGACACGCGAAAAAATTTGCTGATTTTTTAAAAAATGTTAATATAAATGCATGTTTCTGAGGCTTCTATAGACAATTGCCCCCCAAAGGCCCCGGTGGCAATCGGCGGCAGGACCGGGCTGGGGCCGGTCCCAAGGCCTCGCCGGGCCACATCCGGCCCGCGGGCCGCAGGTTGCCTACCCCTGTCTTATGAAGTCTGAGTTTCAAAGGATCAATATCATATGAAAAACAAGCGAAACAGCTGATGAAAAAATGGCTCAGTTACTATTTCAGATAACTAAAGGGTCCGTTTAACCACTGACAGTTGAGCTGGACATCACTGTGGTCTCAGGGTGTATCATATAGGTTAACTGTAGGAATGTAAAGGATTCAGACTGTGCTTGTGTCAGAGGCTATGATGGACATACTCATCAACACCACCACTTCCTAAAAGTTCTGTCTTATTCTGTCACGCACCTTTGCCTACCCTGGCAGGTAATCAGTACTTGCTTTACTTGCCCAGACAGAGAGGGAACAGGAAACCTGCTTTTAGATGTTTTACTTTATAGTAAAGAGAATCATCCAACCAGAAACCCATCACTGGTTCTCCTTATCTTTTTACTGAAAATTACACAATAATCATGCCTCCAACAATCTAGGTCAGGGAAGTAATTTACCTCTGAAATGTAAACAAACCCAGCCCAATGATGAAATTACTGCATAGGCTCATGTATAACTCGAGAAATTTTAGTCAAAAAATTGACCCTAAAACCCTGAGTCAACTTATCCACAGGTCAATATAAGTACTGTACTTTAACTCTTATTTTAAAAAAGGAACTATGCCCTGGTGCAAGACAAGAGTGTGATCTGGAAGCACTGACACACATCACCCCCCACTCTTGCATCCATGCAGCCTTTAGAGTGAATGTAAACAGTTATGCCTGCTGGAAGTTTGTACGTTCTTTGCATCGTTTTCCTTTGCTTCATCCTTTACATCCTTTGTTATATGACCCTAGGTTTTACCCTCAACTTATCCACTGGTCATATCAAAATCCATAATTTTGGCCCCAAAACTTGCCCTCAACCTATACATGAGGTTGGCTTATAGTTGAGTATATATGATAAGGAAAATAAAGTAAGGGGAAATAAGGCATCACAGATGCTCAAGGAAAGAAGAAATAAAATCCTAATTAAGGAATGTTGTCTTATCTAGCCTTATACTGAAGCAAGTTATATGAACTTACATCAGTCAATGTAACATCTGACTTGGTCAAGACTGATGGAAGGGGGGACAACTTAAAGGGGCTTACTGCTAGCTTATATACTGTGAAGTCGAAGGCTTTCATGGCCGGCATCCATAGTTTTTTGTGGGTTTTTCGGGCTATGTGGCCATGTTCTAAAAGAGTTTCTTCCTGAAGTTTCACCAGCATTCAGAAATGATGCCAGCCACAAATGCTGGCGAAACATCAGGAAGAAACTCTTCTAGAACATGGCCACATAGCCTGAAAAACCCACAAAAAAGCTTATATACTACTGGTATTTATTTTTGGAGTAATTGTATAGTGAATTGATAACTGTCACCTTGTCAGCCATGGAGCATGGGTGCCTTTAGGCACAAGGTGTCTCTGGCAGAAGCAGATTTGGACTAGCAGGTTAACTGACAGAAAAGATGCTTGTTTCAAAGTGTTTCTAGGTAAAACTCAGGGGCACTGGAAATGGCAATCCATTGTGTACCAATGGAACCCTGCTCTCCCAGCTACTGTAAAGAAAAGTGACAGTCTAATAATTTCTGGGCCATCTGACAAAAAGCACCGACAGCTGAAGGTGAGAGAATTTGAATAGACTGATACAGTGAAAGCTCCTTAGCATCTGCATTCAGACCTTCAGGATCTGACTCAATCTTTTCCAATTGCTCTTATGAGAAACAGTATTGGATTTTGAATAGTGGATGCTACCATTGATGGATAGCATGGAACAGTGCACTAGAAGCAACACTCTAATAGTAAATGAAGTCAAAAACAAGCTTAAAATTAAACTTTGTACCTGATGCATTTAGGAGAGCAAGGCTGCAAAAGAGCATTTATTGTACAAATGCTTGCTCTCCATCCCTCACAATGCTATGCAACAATCTTAAAGCCATATACAAATCAAAGTTTAGATAAAATATTGTATCACCTCCAGAAGCCTCTTCCTTTCTTCAGGTGACATTTTGCTTTTTCCCTTTACGATTTCTTCCAGAGATTTTTTCAGGACTGCATTTTCTTTCTTATAGACTTGCAACTCAGATTCAGACTTGGAATCAACAGATTTTAATCCCTTCTTGATGATATTCATTTCTTTGGCGGCCTTGGATGTCATATTCTAGGCTTTCTGGAAAAATAATTAAGCACTGTTGAAGAAAATATACCAAGAGTGATGCGAACCTGTAAACCACATCAAATGTAACAGGACTAGAGCCATCATCCAAAACAGAAAGTCTCACTGAGCTCAACAGGATTTACAGAGTAGCAGGCATGTATTACAGTTTTAATCCTCAATTCTAGCACATGTGTGACTGTAGCCTCACATGTTTTACAAGCCAAGGAATTAGCAAATGTCAGGCCCTTTCCAAGCAGACTTGACATTTCCACAAAATAGTCAGTGTTCACTCCCAAATGTAACAGCAGCAAGTTGGAAATGAATATACTTTCTCTAAACTTCAGATCAGTTACTAGATTCGACAGCACAATTGCAAATAACAAAACTCCCAACGTTTAAGTCTCTGTTGCAGATAAATTAAAATAATCTCGTATATTAAAAACTGCTCCACTATAAGAAATGCTGGTGCCTCTATCCCAATATCATGTGAAACTTGGATTGGCAAAGGACACTGGGAGTGATGAGAGAGTTCATAGTGCATTCAGTTTAACTATACACTTGTCCCTCCATATTCGCCAGGGTTGGGGGCACAAGACCCCCCCCCCCGAATTTGGAAAACCGCAAGTAACAAAACCACCATGTTTTTACCTGAGAGGACACTCTCTAGGAATCTAGGTCCTCCCCAATGCAACCTTGGATCAACCCAACAGACAACACTGAACTGCGCTGGAGGAGCTACAAAGGCCTAGTAGAGTCTTCCTCTAGGAGTTCTAGGTCTTTCAGTGTGACTTTAGTTAAAGTTGACCACAGAGTTGCACTGGAAGGCCTAGAGATTCCTAGAGAGGACATTTAATCAAATCTCTGAATAATCAAAGCCACAAAATCAAATCTGCAAATATGGAGGGATGAGTGTTGTGTGTTGTGTGTGTGTATACTCTCTCTCTCCCTCTCTCTCTCTCTCTGAGTCAGTGTGGTTTGAGTGTTGGACTATGACTCTGGAGACGCAGGTCGAATCCTGGCTCAGCCATGTAAACCCACAGAGTCACCTTCAGGACTTGAAGGCACACACCAACAACTCTCTCTCTCTCTCTCTCTCTCTTCCTCTGAGAGCCAGTGTGGCCTAGGGCTCTGGAGACTAGATTTTGATTCTCTGGTCAGCCATGGGAAGAAACCCATTGGGGGGCCTTAGGTGAATCACACCCTCTCAGCCCCAGAAAATCCCATTAGATGCCCCATAAGTCAGAAAGGAGATGAATGCACACAACAACATTTACACAGAGAGTGTGTGTGTGTGTGTGTGTGTACATATTATATGTAACCATGATATAGCCCTTTATTCCTGCAAGCAAGCTCAGCCACCTGCCAACCAGCAACAACATTTTCATTTATCCAACCCCTTTCTTTTCACTGGAAGGTCACAGCAGGCCTTGGAAAAGTTCCCTTTTTGGACAACAACGCTGTTTCCTCGCACATGTGTGTGTGTGTGTGTGTGTGTGTGTGTTTGTGGGTGTTTTACTCCCCAAATCCTCCCAGGAGAAGAAGGGGCGTGGATGACAACTCCTCCTAAACCCCTCGAGGCGCATCCACACTGCAGAATTAATGCAGTTTGACACCGCTTTAACTGCCATGTCTGTTAAATGCTAAGGGATCCTGGGATTAGCAGTTCTGTGCCTCCTCCGTCAAACTCCCAGAATTCCATAGCAAAGAGCCAGACAAAGAGTTAAAGCGGTCCCAAACCGGGTTAATTCCTCCAGTGTGGGTGCAGCCTGGGCCGTCCCTGCGGCGCAGCCTCCCACCTGTTGTCGGGGCGAGGCTGAAGTGGCTCCGTCCCTCCCTTCCAGCGCCGAGGGAGGGACGGGGAAGACTGGGCACCAACGACGCGGCGGCGGCGGCAGCGGCTCCCTTTTCGAACCCAGCGACGCTGCTGCAGTAGTACCTGCTCCCGCCACTTCCGGGAATTTGAATCCCGCGGCGGCTTCGCTGACGCCATTTCCGCCACTCTACGGAGTCCGTAAAGGGACAAAAATTGAGAAGAAGCGAAGCAAAAAACCTCGAAACTCTCAGGCCTGGATTTTGCTTCCTGCTGTCAAAGTTTCCAGGCTCAGTTACAATGAATAGCCCTGGTTGGTGTTGCTGTGGGCAACCCTACATCCTGGGTTTTTAAGTGGCAAGGTTTTGTTGGGCTTCCCCCTGAGGCTGGGAGAGTGTGACTACTTGCCCCTCAAGACCTACATGGCTGAGCCAGGGTTCGAACCCAAGTCTCTCTAGACTGTGCCCTTTTAAGAGCATTTTGGACTTCAGCCTCAGCCATGTTGGCCAATAGACTGGGATTCTGGGAGCTGGAGTCCAAAATCCTCTCTTAAAGGGGCACAGTTTGGGGGGGACTACTGATATATAGTATTATAGTACCCCAAACTGTGCCCCTTTAAGAGATTTTGGGCTTCAACTCCCAGAAGCCTCAGCAATGTTGTCCAATAGTGTGGGGTTCTGGGAGCTGAAGTCCAAAACCTCTTAAAGGGCAACAGTTTGGGGACCAATGCTCTAGAGACTTGGGTTCAAATCCTGACTCAGCCCAGTGGGCTTCTATGGCTGAGCCAGAATTCGAACCCAAGCCTCCAGAATCTTCTTCAGACAGGCTTTCAAAACAGAAAGCTTTGAAAGAATGGCCTGGGCTGCTATATTGTTTTAATGTTTTAAACATTAAAAAAATATTTTTATAGTTAAATATGTAATTTGTTTAGTTATTATTGTAGTGATTTAATTCTATTTTAACGTACTATTTTTGTATGTTTTTAATTGTACAGTTTTTTAACGTTGTAAGCCGCCCTGTCTATTATATCTATAAATAGATATAATAATAGTAGTAGTAGTAGTCGTCCAAGGTTCAAACCACTACACCAAACCCCGGGTGGGAGTTAAAATTTCCAATCTTGTCAGTGAGTGGATGTTGTAATGCCAACAATGCCTAAATAAATGTATACAGCACAACAGAGTCAGTTAAAACTGAAATTGTCTTCCCGTTTACCTCTAATAATAATAATGATGATGATGATGATGATTTTATTTCTTACCCGCCTCTCTTCATGTCTTGAGGCGGGTAAGTAAGCGCATCGTGAAACATATCCAAGGGTAGCTGTGTCAGCTATGTAGCAAAGTACAATAGCACCCCAAATCCACAAAACTGATACCTTTATTGGGCCAACACAAACCTACAAACAACACGATGCGAGTCTTCAAAGCTTCACACCACGGTTGATAAAGGCAACTATGAGAGAACTAGGCAAGATCTTAAGGTGCAAAGATATTAAACTGAGTGCCAAAGTTGTTATTGCCCATGTATACTGTATTGTATATATCCAGTTGCATGAAAGCTCTTGTGGCGTATACAGTGGTCCCACCACATTCACTGGGGTTAGGGAGAGAGGACCCCCGCAAAAGTGGAAAAAACGTAAATAAATCCAACTTTTTTTGTGGGTTTTTCAGGCTATGTGGCCATGTTCTGGAAGAGTTTATTCCTGACGTTTCACCAGCATCTGTGGCTGGCATCTTCAGAGGATGCTTGCATGGAAGAGAGTGGGGTTTATATACGCTTAGTGGAGGGGAAGTGATTTACATGTTAATCTGTGTATTGTTCTGTTGTTGAATGGCAAGGCCTCAGGGTGTCTATTTAATTAATGATCCTTTGTCTGCTGGAAAAAAAAACCTGACCCTGGGTCTTGATTTTGGTGTTTTTCAGGACTGGTAGCCAAACTTTGTTTACTTTAAGTGTTTCTTCTTTCCTGTTGAAGTGTCCAGGTGTTTGTAGATTTCAATGGCTTCCCTGTGCATTCTGACCTGATAGTTGTTGGCGTCGTCCAGAATTTAAGTGTTTTTGAATAACATTTTTAGCCATAAAAGCCTTCGACTTCACAAAAAAACAACAACACTTTTTTTAACCTGAGAGAACACCTTTCTCGGAATCTCTAGGTCATCCGGCAAACCTCTATGGTCAACATCTGCCAGAATTCAGCCATAGGATCATGCTGCAGGACCTACAAATGACTAGAGAGGTGTTTTCTTCTAGGAATCTCTAGTCCCTTTAGTGCAGCTCTATGGCCAGCTTCCAGCAATTGCAGTGGATGACCTGGAGATACCTAGAGAGAAAATACAATCAGCCCTTCATATCCACAGATTTTTTTATCCACGGATTCAAGCATCCATGGCTTGAAAATATTAAATATATATATATATAAATTCTAAAAAGCAAACCTTGGATTTGCTATTTTACATAAGGGACTCCAATTTACTATGCTATTCTGTATAATAGGACTTGAGTATCCATGGATTTTTGGTTCCCACTGGGAATCCCGGAATCAGACCTTAGCAGATACCAAGGGCCTACTGTTTTAATCAAATTTGCAAATAATCCAATCTGCAAAAGTGGAGGTCTGCCTGTATTCCATTTATCCCTTCTTGTCAATATAGAAGTCCGAGCCTTAGAGCTACCTCTGCTGATGGTAGCCATCCAGCTCCAGGGTTTTGGGTGAAGCTGGAACTAAACCTAGATTAGGGCACGCTTTCACCTGTGATGTGTTGGAGGGTGTTTGCTCTTGTTGTATGCCACTAAGTAATTTCTGATTTATGATGACCCTATCACAGGGTTTTCTGAAGCTGGGACAGTATGACACACCCAAGGTCACCCAATGGGTTTCCATGGCTGAGCAAGGAATCGAACCCTGGTTTCCAGGGTCATAATCCAATGCTCAAACCACTACACCACACTGGCTCTCATGGTGTTTTGTTGTGGTTATTAACTGCCAGTGGAGATTATCACACAAAGGACATCTCATCCCTCTCTCGTCATTGTCCCGTCCTTCCCACTCGATTGCAGGAAGGACTTTCACATGTCATTCCTGCTCATCCCGTCTGGTAAGCGCAAATGACAGCGCTGGTGCCAAAGTCTTTCACATGAAGTTACACTGATCCTTTCAGTAACCCGTCACCAACCTGTCATTAAAGCAACATTGGCCGGCATTTTGTATTAATGGAATTTCCTGTTATTGTAATGCTGATTTAATGAGATTCCTCGATCTGATGGAATGGATGCTAAAGGACAGTCAGGGAGAGTCAGGAAAGCCTCTTCTTACTGATCTTCAATTTATAACTATCAGGCTAAAATGGCGAGGTCCACCACTTCATAATATAAACACTGATTGCAGCAATTGAAGTTGTGTTTGAAATTTATTTAGAAGGTGTTTTTTATTCCTGCAGAAGGGGGCGATCTAAGACTGTTTTGATTAAATCATTGACCAAAAATGAAAAGATGAGAGAAAAATGAAAACCAATGACACGTGGAAAGAGCAGAAGACAGTAAGGAAGGATGTTTTGCAGCAGCTTTACAGCAAATTACATATTTTTTTCTCATTTCTTCAATGGTAAGGTGGAAAACAATGTTATGTACATGAACATAATTGTAGACCATACTGTGTGCTTGCTCAGGTTTTTTTCTGTGTAATCCACAAGCAAAGATTTCCCCCTTTTAAACCAAGGAGCGTTGCCAATTCTTTAGTCTACTGTTCCAGAACTCACAAGTTTGTACCAGTTTTGTCTAATACCCCAGGCACTGTGGGTGTCAGTTTACACAAACTCCTTCTTTTCCTTTCTTTTTTTAGCCTTTAATAGCTAACTCATCATAGATCCTCCCATCAGTTGGATTTCACTGTAATAAAGTCATTCCCTGCTGCCGCTGCCTCTGCCTCCTCCTCCTCCTGGCATTTCTGCCTGGAGGCTGCACAGTGTCTGTACATATGTTATTAGGCTTCTTTGAAAACTGCTGCTGTTTAAAAAGTTGTGATAACAATGCTTCGGGTAATTGTGGAATCGGCTGCAAATATCCCTAAAAACAAGTTTGGCAAACCAGACCCTATTGTGTCGATTATTTTTAAAGGTAAGGAAAACTAACTTGTCAAATAGGGTATGGGATGGTATTTTTCTATCTACCAGGGTGGCACAAGAGGGGAAAAGAAGTATAAGTGGTGATATGACTGTATTGACAAAAGACTTGAAACTAACCTTTGTACACTACAGCTCCCCCCCCCCCCCAATGTAATAGTATTTTCACAAGCTACTCTTTCAAAACTCTTAGGTACAGTATATTTGTTTGACTTGTATCTACATGTAAATTTCTCAGCTTTAATTTTTGATGTATGTACATGTGAGATGTACATTTGGTTTTTAAATTATTTTGCTACAATAGTTGACATTTTCAACAGCATTTGATTTTTTTAAAAAGTCCTCTTTACAAACAAGGATTCCTTTCAACCTTTTCCCTCAAATAAACTGTTCTGAAACTTTTCAAACACTGGCTATCTGCATTATTACAAGCTCCTTTTTTCTGTCATCTTTCATTTTCAGACATAACTAGACTTCTTTAAATAATTAATAACCATAACTTGAGGGAGAGAACAGAAGCAATACATTTGCTGTTATCAACAGTTATTATGAGCCTTATTTATTTTATGAGTCTTGTTTCACTTTTGTGTCAGTTTTGCAGAGGTTTTCATCTTGCGTTAGTCCCTTTCCTCACAGCTGGTTACAGTTCTGTTCCATTTTCGAGAGCAAATATTAAAGCATCAGGTAGCTCATTTAGTCCATCAGACTGGAATGTGGCCTGAAATTTAGATATATTGTTTGTCTTTATTCTTCGATATATTTTATATTGGTGCACAATGACAAATATAACTTTACACATTATTCTTGATTTAAATTTTTCATTTAATGTGCTGGAATGTCAAATATATCATCAAAATTAAATAGCTGCAAGGATCAGAGTTTATAATAATTACTAAAGTGTAATGAGACTGTTGGACCTAAGTGCTATTTCATTGAGTGCAAGGTAAGGGGGATGGTGCAGCTCTTGGCATATGGACAACTGGATCAGCTAAATCCAACTACCCACATGACCATGTTCCAGGGCTTCCTGGAAACCCCAGTGTTTCCCCCAGCTTTGCTTTATTTGGATCAAAGTCAGGTTAAGGGCCAAAAATGACTTATGGTATCTTTCCTGCAAGTATCTCTATGTCGTGGAGACTGTCAGCACTGGGTTTTCGTGGTGAATGTGGCCTTTTTCAAGCCCTGAGTTAGTTTTCCCATCCATTTCCATGGTCTTCACTAAGTTGGATCAATGTTGTCTTTAGCTCTTGGTGCATATAACTTGGTATTTGAGGAATGAATTAAGTGATGACATTTAGCAGACAAAACACTGATATTCCTCAGTTCTTCATTCTTAAATTATTTTTTAAAAAATCTCTCTACTTGCTCTCTTTTAAAAAAAATATTCAGTGTAGTCCTTCCATCTACTCCACCCTTGCGTAAATGTCTTATCAGGTGGTGCCTTGTGTAATAGCATGCTGCTAGGTGAAACAATTTTTTCCTTATTTTATGCAAGTTAGAACTTAAATCACTTTCATGGACTTCTTACTTTTCAAAATATGAGGCTTTAGTCTCAAGCTTGATATGCTTCTGATTCATTTTTTAATCAGGATTCACACATGATTTAAGTAATCAGCTTTTTCAAAAAGCCTAAACTGGCTGGAATTCTGCATGATGAATTCTGTTTGCAGGTGGATTTGCAGGGTATCACACTGTATGATATATAGTTACAGTATACTATCTGTATTTTTTAACTTCCAGTAGAATTACAAATCCAATTGTGAAAGAGGGGGGAATTAGATGATTTTAAAAAAATACTGCAGGGGGAGGAAGAGTTAAATATCATTTATCCCAAGGATTCTGTCCACATTCAGTTCTTTCTCCCTGTTCCATTCTGCCTGCTTTGATGGGAAAATAAATACATTTGGAAACCCAGTAATGAATCTCTTGCCCAATATCCAATTTTCCCCTTAAATGGGCCCCTGTCTAAAGTAGCTTTGGTTCTAAAATAGTTTTCTGGAATTCTTTGGAAGGCTAAGAGTGGTTTCACTGAAGCACTTCCTTAGCAGAAGACACTTTGTTTTTCTTTATTGCCAGTGGGCCTCTGAAACGTACAGCCCAAGGGTATGTGGTCTGTCCACAGGCCCAATAAGGATTGTCAACTACTTTTGTTGAATGAACACACCTCAGAATGCTCTGCAACACCCAAGAGTTTTATAGTTTACACACAAAGGTAAGAGGAATTCCATGAAAGTAGAAACTTTACATTGCAGATTTAGCAGCGCGTGCAGAATCACAGAGCTATTATTCCACTTTAACTGCCATGGTTCTGTGCTATGCAGGGTGACTAAATGTCATAACCACAAAGGAGGACAAGACACTGTAAAACATAGGACATTCAAGAAGAATGTAGGATATTACAAAATAAAAGCTAAAAACACTCATATACTGTATATATTCATGTATAAGTCTATAAATTTTAGTCAAAAAATTGACACGAAAAACCTGAGTTTTTGTGTAAGTACTGAACTTTAACTCTTATACAGTCGGCCCTTCTTAGACATGGATTTCTTATAAATAGATTCAAGCATCCACGGTTTGGAAATGTTCCAAAAAAGTATAAATTTCAAATATCAAACCTTGATTTTCCATTTTTTTTTATAAGGGACACCATTTTGCTATGTCATTAAATTTAATGGGACTTGAGCATCCATGGGTTTTGTTATCCACGGGGGATCTTGGAACCAAACCCCAGCGTATAACAAGGAAAAGGAAACCATCCCTTCGTGAAAGGCAAAAATGTAATAATAATAATAATAATAATAATAATAATAATAATAATTTGCATTCCACATTTTCACAAAGGAATCAAAGTGGATTCCAACAGTATAAATAAAACAAACAATTAAAAATTACAGTTTAAAACCCCCAAAACCCCAACCCTTCCCCCAATCATAAAAACAGTGATCAGCCCATAAAAAGAGATTAAACATCAAAAAATTTAAAACTGTCCAATAGGAATACACTGAAATTTCGGGCAGATTAGTGCAAGAAATGAGTCTTCCTCTAGAGAAGGGGGGGACAGGGGTGATGGCATCAATCAGTTTTGATATGAGTATCAATAGAGGTATCAATAGTGGGGGAGGCAACTCTAATGGATCTCATGGTCTGGAAAGGCCTGCCAAAGAGATTCGTCTTAATAGCCTTTTTAAATGGCGGATCTCGTCCGGCAGGTCGTTCCAGAGCCTGGGAGCGGCTGATAAGAATCTGTCCTGAAAGCACTGAACCACCTCTGCTCTCTCATCCATCCAGCCTTTAGTGGAGCACAAACAGTTATGCCTGCTGGAATTTTGTTCTTTGGCATCATTTTCCTTTGCTTCATCCTAAAGATCCTTTGTCACATACCCTTAAATTTTACCCTCGACTTATACATAGGTCATATCAAAATCTATAATTTTAGCCCCGAAACCTGCCCTCGACTTATACATGAGGTCAATTTATAGTCGAGTTTATATAGTACAGTCTGCCCTTACCTTACGGAGGGGATCCATTCCAGTCCCTCCCCCCGCGTAAGGCAAAACCACATATGCTCAAGCCCCACTAGATATAATGGGACTTGTGCATGCTGCATGGCCGTGCACGTGCGCCACAGGCGCACACACCACTCTCCCAGCAGCTTCCATGTAAGCTGTAAGCTGCCTATAACAAGCTCGCGTATGGTGCAAGCTCACTGTAAATATAAATACATGCTTCTTAGTCATGCTCAAAATGGAGGACATTTTGGAATTCCTCCTGGACAGAAGGCTGAAATGTGGGATCCTGGGGTTTTACAAGGTCTCCCTAAACTGCCAAAGCAAGGATGCCAAAGCACAGAGCCATGGCAGGTCAAGTGGAATCGCAGCGCTGTAATTCTATACTGTGAATGGGCCCAAAGTCACATGCTTACCTGAGTTAAATCCCATTAAAATCAGTCTCTAACTTGAGTAGATAGGTAAAGAATTGTACTCTATACCTATACTCTGTATTCTGAGAAGATAGGTATAGAATTAAAAAAAAATAAGTAGTGTATTTCTTTCCTTTTTCTGAACTACCCTTGACATGGTGTAGTTCACTGGTAAGCAAATGGCACCTAAATTGCACCCACTGATCACCCAAAATTGGCATAAAAGCACAAGTGAAAATCATAGCACAATAGAAGCAGGGAAGGAGGTATTTAATGGATTTTTATTAACAAAAAGAAATGGTTTCCAGACAATCTTCCATGGGACAACAACAGAAGAGTGATAGTGTTGTTCAATAAGGCCAAAATGAGATGAATGCATTGCTATGATCCTATAATGCCATGGTGTGATAAGGCTCTTAATAACTCCACAGTGGCCAACTGACAAATCTCATCAAGCACAGCTGAAATGTTGGGGAAAACATAGGCTTACATAGAGAAGATGACAATTTTTAAACCTCCTGTATGGACTTGTTTTGGTGCCCAGTGCTTCTCAAGTTATTTGATGTTGGGGGGACTGGCAAGTTTTCCCTCCCCATATGCCAAGGACTAGCACTATATTTGTGCCCATTGGCTTTAACTATTTTTTTCTTTCTTGGAAACCGACATGGTCTGGCAGCCAATAGTTTATGGACCAGCGCATATCCATGGACCACTACTTTGAGTAGCACTTCATTAAACCAGCTTAACTGGTTAAAAGTGCCCTACTGTAGGTGGGGGAAGGAAGAAGGCCACAGACAAGGTAGTCATGAAAGAATTACAGCACTGGAGCAATTGGCTGCTCCGCATCAGCAGACTTTTGTCTGTTTTTCCTCACTACTGTTGTGCAACCAGTTAAGAAGGGCAAAGAAATAATAACTGAATGACTTTTGAGAGGCTTACATGCCATACATCTGGAAGCACCTTTGATAGGCAGTAATAAATGAAATGCTAGGGAACCAGCATCCATGGGAACTATGCGTTACGGGATATTTGTAATGGAATAGCGAATGTGTTAATTTTTCATTATATGTTGAAATTTAATATTCATTATAGGTGGATTTTAGATTCTCCTTCATGATTATCCAGATGAAAATAGGATGGATAATTTAAAAACAAGTAGAATAAAGGAATGGCTGTGTTTATGAGGTTTTCAGGGTCTTTCATTCCAAGACCACCCCCTAACCCCAAGTTAAACCATTCCTGATACTTGTGAAAAGCCACAGAATTAGAGGCTTTCCTGGACCAGTCGGACAACTAATTTTCCTGGTGTGAGTTTGCTTTAGGTTATTGGAGCAGACGTTTGAAAGAAAGGTCAAAAGTTTCTCATCATATGAGTCATCTCTCAAAAATGCCTATTTTCCCTCATAAAGAACAATAATTGAGCAGTTTTAATAGCATAGATTTTCCAGGCAGTGATGAGGAAAGGTCATCCAAGAATGTAGTAAACCTTGTGCACTATGGATTAGGACGTGGGTGGCTTTTACAGGATCAGTGCCCAAAGTAAGCGTGAGTGACTTTGGGCAGAAGTTTGGAAACCAGGGAGAACATTCTCCAAGCAACAAATACATAGGATTAATCTACCAGTATGGTAGTGGTGTTTTAAAGCAGTATCACAACCACTATCACCATTGTTCTCTATGTTTGATGTGTAAGCTGTGCCTGTGAGTGACATTGTACAGTATATGTTATTAGAGTGGCAGCACCCATACATGAGAGATGGATCCGCAGGCTTGGGGTGACCATGACGTTTGCAAAACTGCAAATAATCTTAGTACTATTGTAAATTATATTTGTATGTAAATAGAACAAGAGTATTTGTTCTATTTTATTTTATTCAGATACTTGAATACTGTACGTGCATTTTAGTATATTAGCTGGTTGAGACGATTTTGTAGAACTCCCACTCCCACTTATACTTCATATTACCACATGAGGAACTGCATCAATGTTGCAGCATTGATGCATTATATATTGAAATTTAATATTCATTATAGGTGCAGCATTAATGCAGTTTGACACCTCTCATGGCTCTATCCAATGGAATTCTGGGCTTTGTAGTGTCATGAGGTATTTAGCCTTCTTTGTCAGAGAGCTCTGGTGCCACAACAAACTACAAATCCCAGGATTCCATGGGATGGAGCCCTAGCAGTTAAATCTGTGTTAGACTACATTAATTCTGCAGTGCAGAAGCAGCATTGGTTGCAAATAGGAGCTAAGCCACTGATGGATACATCACTGCTATTAATCAGATGTAATTCCCAATTGATCTCCCTCATTAACTTCAGCAGAGAAGGAATGCCTCACTACTACTCTTTGTGAAGGTTCAAACATTTACCAGCAGGGACTGTAGGTTAGAAACAATTATGAAGTTTACACCAAGGGCAACAGAAGTGTGAATATGGAACAACCAGTTCCTTCAAAACAGGAACAAAGCAGTCCAGCCTTACCATTAGCCAGACTGAAGTGGCTGTCTCAGGCAGAAGATTATAAATGGCAGGAAAAGTCCACAAATTGTTGGTTATCAGATTTTTACTTCTTTACACAGAAAGAGACACTTGTGGCATTTTATTTTTCATGGGCCAAAATAATTTAACAAACATCAGGTATTGCATGCATTTTGTCTTGCGTTGGTAGATATCCTTTGCTATTCTACCTTAGGCAGCAAAAAGGCCACAGGTGAGCCAGCTATGAAGGAATCATCATCATCATCATCATCATTATTGTCATCGTTTATTATTTCTTTCCCACCTCTTCCCTAGGCTTGGGGGAGGGTATAAGGTAGAATAAAACACATAAAATAATTGAAATACTGTTAAGACATATAAACATAGGGCACATTAAAATTAAGGCACTGACTTCCTTTAGTCTATTCTTACCTGAAACCTAGCTGACATTACAGTACCCCTAGATATCTTGGAAAATCTTTCCAGTAAAGCGTACCTGCCTTTAATATAATTGGAATGAAAGTTCAACAAAATGCTGGCATTTATTCTTCCCTAGCTAATATTCAAAAGTATTATTTTAACATATTTATTTGAAAGGAATAAAAAGATTGGCAGTTATAGAGACCTAATGGGGTTTTAAATGTTTGATAAGAACTCATGATGTAAGGTTATTATTTTATTATTATTAAAGATATTCAGCAAAGGCCTGCGGGATTTAAAATGCACAAGTAAAACTAATAACAATAAAATATCCATGGTGGATGAAATTAAAAACAAACAGATAAAACAAGAACAATGCACCTATAGATGTCTACTCAGAAGTAAATCCCATTGAGATCAGTGGGTCTTCCTCTATCCCAAATGTGTTTATAGGACTGCACCCAATATTTAGAGGAGGTAACTCAATCGCTCCAAAGCCTTTTGGAAAAGAGACAACAATTGCTGCAGTTTATTATGATAGGATGCAACTGGACTGCTAAGTGTGCACTGAAAAAAAATAGATAGGATCAGTTTGTAAAAATATGTGACTGTATTGGGTTAAGGCACAGAGTATTAAAATATGATTTACAGTAGTTTAAACTGACAGAATTATAGTGGATATTTTCCTGCGTGAGTTACAGCTGGGTGCAGTCTTTTGTGGTTTAGTCTGAGTCAGTATCCTGAACAGATTTTTATTTTAGAAAAAAAAGGTTAATTCCTGTTGCCATTACCACAAGAATGTGAGTCAGATCCTCACTCCCTGAACAAAGCTAATGGTTAGCGTTTCCCTCTGCATCCAGTAGAAAGAACTGTCCAGAGCAGTGAAGACAGATTTATTCTAGGTCAGAATGAAAAAGGAACAAAAGAATATTTTGTTTTATGTCCATTATCTATTATATCTCATTTGAACTATGACACAAGGTTTTGAAAGACTCAGTTCAATGCAATGCATAAAAGCCAAGGTTGTATTAAGACTAACAAGAAGATTGGGGACATTTGAATACTATTATTTTGGTTTTGCATATTTCTGCTGGAACCTCTGTTTTCCATGAATTCTCCACATGAAAAAGGCACTTGTCAAATCAATAATAAATTCTTCGATAGTAAATGTCAACCTTTCAAAACTATCATATTTTTAACAGCGGAAACAATGAACAGTGGGGGCTTTAAAGTCCCGTAGATGGTGTGATGAAGAACTCTTGATGTAGTCCAAAATTATTGTCACTAAAGTCAAATGGAAAAATTGAGAGCTAATTCACATTATTCTTACAGGCATGACCCACAATTTTACTTTGGCCCAGAGCAGAAGGACAGGAAAAAGCAGCTCAATCTTGCTTTTTCTAAAAGTGGGTCAAATCCCTGCTGTTTGCAAGGCCCGCTCCCAAGGGAGGCCAAATACCCACAAGCAGACTGCACAGCTCAGCATCAAGCCACACTGCTGGGTAATTATTTACACCCCCATCACACATGTGCACTGTTGCACAAACACACTGCCTGCAACCTCCAAGTACCTGCCACGTCCACCTAGATGCATTCCATTGGATAGCCACCCATTTGATCAGCCACGCAGTTGCACGTGTAATGCTCTGCCCATACAGGGCATGAGTGCATCAGTGTGCAAGTGATACATTGGCAAAACACAATAATAGAGGCTTCATATACATGCCCCCCTTCTCCCTGTTTCACCCCATGCCCCTTGTTGGACTGTCTGGTTTGTATCTGTTGTAATTACATCCATTGGACTTGTCGCACTTTCATTTTGTTTGCTTTGCTGCAGCTCCACATTGGAGCTAGGTTGTTTATATTCAGGGACAAAGATGCACATTTTCTGAGCTAAGCTACTCCAGCTTCTTTTTGCTCCAGTTTTGAGCCCCTAAGCACAGCTTCATTTTGGTTTCCACCCACTTTGGAAAAGTTTGTCATATAAACGCCGTACCTTCAAAGCAGCTGGAAGCTGCTTTATTTTGCCCATCTGTTTCAGCCCTCTGACTCTGAAATTAAGTTTTTTCCCTTAGTCTGGGTTTAGGCATGAGTGTGGCAAAGGACATAGGTTCGTAGAAGCTACTATGCATTGAGTGAGACTATTGGTCCTGCTTGCTCAGTATTATTTACACTGCTGCTCTCCAGGATTTGAGATTAGTCATTACCATCCCATCCTGGAAATGCAAGGTATTGGACCTGTGATTACATGCAAAACAGGTGCGCTATCTCTTGAGTTATACAACATACAGTACCACATAAGATTGTTTGTGGTGGCTAAGCTTAAATCAAGGTGTGTCTCCAGCAGAACACTCAAAGAGCAGCAACAATGCAGAAATACCAAGATATAGACTTCCAAAACATGTCAGCTTAGATCAGGAGTGAGAATCATGCAGCCCTCCAGCCCCAGCAAGCATAGCCAGTGGTGAGGAATGATGGGAATCACAGTCTAGCAGAATCTAGAGTACAATGTGGGTCTCTTTCCAGACTTAGACAAAAGTTGTCAAATAATAATAATAATAATAATAATTTTTATTTTTACCCCGCCTTTCCAATTACATGATCAAGGCGGCTTACAAAGAAATGCAGTTGTCAACATACTGAAACTCACAATATCTCTGTTGTTGTGTGCCTTCAGGTTGTTTGCAACTTGTGACGGCCCAAAGACGAATCCATCATGGGGTTTTCTTGGCTAGATTTGTTCAGAGGGGGTTGCCTTTTCCTTTCTCTGAGGTTGAGAGAGTGTGACTTGAACAAGGTCACCCAGTGGGTTTCCATGGCTGAGTAGGGATTTAACCTCTGTTCTACAGAGTCATAGTCCACCATGCAAACCATGACACCACACTGGCTTTCAAAAACATATACAGTAGGGAGACCTTTTTTTTTTTTATAGTTGTTATATTTTAAAATACTATGCATATATCTTGGCTAGTAGTTCTATCAACCGTAAGGTCTGAGATCTGCTCAAGGAGCCCTTCCCAGCAGTGAAAACAGTATGGTGAGTGCAAATATGGGAGAGGGCCTACCAAAGGTGGATCATCAGTGGTGCAATTGGAACAAATGGTGCAGGGCCCTCAATGGTCCTCCCCAATACCCTCCAACATTTCACAGATGAAGACCAGGACATGTGGCCAAACAATATGAGAGTGTGGTCATGACAGCCCAAGTTATTAATGGGGAAGAAGAAACAATCTAGGAGAGATTGCAGCTGTTTGCGTTTTCCTGCCTCCTCCTCTCCCCCTCCCCCCAAGTTAATTTTGCGCTTGGAACTCCGTTTGCAGCAACTGAAGTAATCTGAGGACAAAGTGGGGAAGTGGGAGAAGGAGAGAGGAACTGGGAATTTTTTAAAGCACCTGGAAAAGGAAGACAATAGAAGATTAATCAGGATAGTCCTTGCCAAATCTGGACACACAAACACAGAGAATGAATACACATGTTTCTTGTATTGTGATTATCTCTGCAAAGAACCCCCTAGAAGGGTGGTGCTATAAGTAATGAGAGCATTTGCAACCCACTGGAGTCAAATTTTCCAGCTAAGGACTGAACGAAGAGTTGGGGACATGTTGGGGTCACTGCTTCCCAGACTCTGGTCACCAAATTAGACCCAGACAGTGGAATACCCAGAACTGTTCCTTCACTCAGGCCTGAAAGGGGGCACACACATGTGTACGAAGTGGGTCCAGTTTGGATCCTAACCATTTTAATCTGTCCTTGAAGCCTTCTCTGTGGAATGTCTTCTTTGATGTCAATCTAAAATATGATTTTGAATTAAAGGTTTTGGGAATCAAATACTTTTATCCAGTTTGTTTCTAGACTGTAAATAGTTTTAACGTGATTTGAACTGTATTTTTTTATTTTACAATTTGAACTTTTACATTCCTTCAACGAATTTTATTTCACACTGTACAGAGATCCTTGGATATAAGACAGGATATAAAATGTGTAATAAATAAATAAATAAATAAATAAAATTTTTAAAATAACACTTTTTTCTTGGTTGCATAAAAATAATATTTTAGCATCTTATTAATGATATTTTCCTATATTATTCAGACAACTGATATTTTTATTATTATTATTTCTAGATGAAAAAAAGAAAACTAAGAAAATTGACAGTGAACTCAACCCTGTCTGGAATGAGGTGACTTGCTTTTATTTTTGTTTTTGTTATCCATTACTATGAAAATGAGCATCAAGGGGACAATAAACAGGGTCAGCCCTTCCATTAGTCAAAGTGACGTGGTGGCTTCAAGTACCTAATTTTGAGTGTTCATATAGACAGTCAGAAAATTGTTAGCTATTTAATAGGTCACTTAGAAGTTGTACAGACCGCCCCTATCTTTGCCAGATCAGGGTCGCGGCAACTGCACGCCATGGCCCAAATCTGGCCTTTCCATGGCGCAAAATGGAGCCAGCCCTGTATTATCTAGACGCAGAGCCAGAGGAGTGCTATGGTGCTATGGCTATATGGTGCTCCTTTGGTGCTGCATCATCTAGATACAGTGCCAGAGGAGTGCCATGATGCCACTTGACATGTGGTGCAGTGCATGGCATCACGCCGCCCTGGGGTGGAATTGGGGCATGAGTCGTGTGAGCACACCACACCCCAACTCCACACCCAGGCCGGCCTTAATGGCCAGTCTGTTCAGCCTGTTACTGACAGAGATAGGGAAAGTATGTGTGAGCTTTTCCGCTTTGTACTAAAATAATATTTGGGTACTGCATGCTCAGTATCCCTTTTCCAAAAATCTGAAATGCTCTAAAGTCTGAAATTTTTGAGCACCATTATGATGCTTTGAGGCTTTGATTTTGGGATATTTTGGAATACAAGTAGCATATTACATACTGTGTTTGCAAGGCTGGAGAGAGACACCAGAGATGTGAGAGTGGAAATGACATGAGGATCTGTGAAATGGTGGGAGGCATGGATTCATTCCAAGCACTATGCTTTGATTCCTGCCATTTCATAGATCCTCACAACTCTCTCCATCCTTGTGTCTCTCTGCAGCCTCACAAATACAATATAGGTACATGCTATGCTACTTGCATTCCAAAATCCAAAAAATAAAAATAAAAATATTCCAACACTGAAATACATCTGGTCCTAAGCATTTTGGATAAAGGATATTCAATATGTATAAGCATCTTGACTTCCTCAGGTAGCCAAATGTTGAAACAAAACCCACAAGTGCTGCCTACAGCCTGTTCTGTCTGTGTCTTTGTACTGAAAAACAGAAAATCTGCAGGTCCTGTTGCTGAGTTTAAATACATAAGATAGGGAACAACATTCATATTTCACCTCAATGAAAGATGCAGAAGTTCTGTTTCAAGTGATATATTGATCTTTTCTCTCCGTTCCATCATGTCACAGTTTGTTTTAGTGAAATTTCCTGTACTTAAGAAGATGCTAAATATGGCCAGCAGCTGTGTAAATAAATATGAAATGAGACTGAGTTGAATATGAATACCTTAGCAAACATGCTTCACCTGAGGCATGTTCATTGCTCACTGAAATCAAAGGGAAAGGGGTGGGGGCTTCTCATTTATTTTTATTGTTTGCATTGTGTAGAACTGTCCTCAGTTTATATTTCATCTTTACCTCTGGTCCCAAAAACAACAGATTTCAAAGGTGTGGAGAAAAAATAATTTTTAATTTAGCTAGGAGGAGTGAAAATTATCACCTCACACATGTGTTCATTGACAATATATCTGTGTTATTGTTGTTGTGATAGTTTATAACCACTGTATTCTATTCACAGCAAAGTGTGTAAAATGTACTTAATATGTATTTATATATATTAAATATACTGGTATATGTCATATTTGTGTGTGTTATATGAGGCTTTCAGATTTGCTATTACTATGTATTTTAAAACATGTTAATACAGTGTGCCCACACCATATGTGACTTTCAGAGAATGGTTTGTGTGCCTCTGGCGCATGCGCCTCACCGCACCTAATGCACGAGCCCCATGGTTTTCAATGGGGCTTGAGCATATGCATGTTTTGCCTTACGCAGGAGGAGGGGGTCTGGAATGGACTCATCAGCTCCCATATAACTCAGTAAAAATAAGAAGCCTCTCCTTAATCCAAATAGTGTATATGATTTGAGTTAGATCAAAAATACTAACTCCATGAGAATTCTTATTGACAATGCTTCAAAACACACTGCATAAATAATCCAGTTTGAGTTTGCTTTAACTGTCCTGGCTCACTGCTAGGAAATCCTGGGAGTTGTAGTTTATTGTGGTACCAGAGCTTTCTGACAAAGAAGGCTAAATGCCCCACAAAACTAGAATTCCTGGAATTCCCTAACATTGAGCCAGGACAGTTAAAATGGTCTCAAACTGGATTATTTTTGCAGTGTGTTTTGGACCAAAGTGGAAGCTAGAGAATAATGAGCTGGTCCTCAAGGTGGAAAACCTTAGGTTCTTCAGATGTTCTGGCCTACAGCCCCAGAAAACACAGTATGGCCAAGGCCAGTGATTCCCAAACTCAGGCCTTCCAGTGTTTTAGACCTCAGCTCCCAGAATCCCAAAATGGCTGCAGAGATCTTGGCCAACAGCCTGAGATTCTGGGAGCTGAAGTCTACAATACCTGGAGGACCAGAATTTGGGAATCACTAGCCTAGGTTAAATGGCTGTAGTTGTCCAAAGCATCTCGAACATCAACATTCCCCACACTGCCTTAAAGTTCGATTGTGTCATTAGAAGACTTCTGCTTTGTAACATGTGGTTTTAAGTTCAAAATACTACCTAGCACTATTGCATTAACAGCCATGGTGTTGTCCTATGGAATCCTGGGATTTGCAGTTTAGGGCAGCATATTTAGACTTATCAAACAGAGAGATCTAGTGCCTCTGCAAACTAGAAGCCTCAAAATTCCACAGGATGAAACCATGGGAATTAAAGTCACCACCTTGGATCTTGTGCTGAGAGAAAGGCAGGATAATAAATAAATAAATAAATAAGAATAATAATGCAATGATTATTTCGTGTGAATGGCCCCAGGTAGTCCAACACTGGTGAAGTTAAGCAGTTGCAGTTTTGGCAGTACTCCATTAAACCCGCATTCAGTTTGACTCCAGTTTAACTACCATTGCTCAATCTATGGAATCCTGGAAAATGTAGTTTTTTGACACTTTTAGCCTTCTCTGTCAGAGAGCTCTGGTGCCGCAACAAATTATAGTTTCCAGAATTCTACAGCATTGAGCCATGGCAGTTAAACTGGTACCAGGTTGGAATATTTCTGTAATGCGAATGCAGCTTTAATTCTTTCTGCTTGATTTGCTGCATTTTGAGTCATTTTGCCTCTGCTTGCATGCAGTAAACAGTAATCTACATGATACTAGTGTCTGCATATATTCTTAGGTATGTTTAGCTATAGAGACTACAGTTTCTGTGCAAACAATTATTTTAACTGCTACTTTAGTCCTGTGATTAAACCTGGACCTTCAAAAGGAAAAGGAGTTCTGTACATAAACAATCCACATGGGTGTTGGACATCTTATTTTAAAGTGGCATTCCACTTCACAGAAGCTTCCAGAAACTCAGTTCTCGAGGAACATGCATGCACCTTGTTTGGATGTTTAAAAGGAGCAATTTTGTCACCATGGCAATAGCAGCAAATTTGGCAGCAATTGTTTTTGAATGAGATACAGTTCTCAGAAGTTGCCACTCCTGATGTAATGTTTAATTGATTGTCAGATGGCCAGATGAAAAACCGTGCAGAGTTTTGCATGATAAACTCTACCTGTTGAAAGTCTTCTCTGCAGTTATGAGAATTGCAGCACCAGTGTTCTCTTTTTCAGCTGGCCACAATGACTGTACACCAGTTCCCCAGAAAGTGTAAAGAAATGTCACAACAGTCCAATACATTGGAACACTTAATAAGAAAGAGTGATTCACAACTGAGTTCTATAGAAATCAGTGGGGGTCTGATTCAAAAGTCATAATGTGCAGAACAGGCCTGTGCATATTTATTTAGAACCAGTCAGTACCCTGAGCAATATGCATGTCCAGTGGGGCTTATTCCTTGGAACATATAGGGGGTATTCACACTTATTTTTTGTACTGAAGTGATGCAGATCTATGTTTATGGCGATCAAATCTCTCCAAGGCATTTTAACCCGGTCCAGCATTCACATTGGGGCCATTTCACATCAGCATGGTTGTGTCCCATGACTGGGAAAGATCCCAGTGATCCAGATTGATTTGGTAACGCATTTGCACTGCCAAAGATCCAGATCACTTCGGCCCTAAAAAAAAGATGTGGTTAGGTCTTTTTTCAATGCAATCCTTTTTTTCAATGCACTGGGTTTTTCACCGCCCACCGCCCACCCCCACCCCCGGCAAACTGTGCTGGTGCATTCAGGACAGGGTGAATGTTGCGGAAATAATACAGTTTCACATTGCGTTATTTCTGTAGTGTGAATGGGCCCATACATTGTTTTTGGTGAGACACAGATCCAAAACACACTGCAGAAATAATCCAGTTTGAGACCACTTAAACTGCCCTGGATCACTGCTAGAGAATTCTGAGAACTGTAGTTTCTTGTAGCACCAGAGCTCTCTGACAGAGAAGGCTAAATGTCTCACAAAACTGCATTGTGTTTTGGACCCTAGTCATGTCTACGTTTTAGTAGATTATTCATTGAATGTCCATAGAAGTGCATCTTTATACAACCAGTAATACAGCATCTATACTACAGAATCAATGCAGTTTGAACCACTTCAGCTGCCATGGCTCATTATTACAGAATTCTGTGATTTGTAGTTAGAAT
The DNA here is from genome assembly GCF_019175285.1 of Sceloporus undulatus. Lineage (NCBI taxonomy): Eukaryota > Metazoa > Chordata > Lepidosauria > Squamata > Phrynosomatidae > Sceloporus > Sceloporus undulatus. The sequence continues at coordinate 181,018,583 of NC_056524.1, forward strand.
CCTAGAGTTGGAAGAGACCTCAGTGGCCATCGAGTCCAGTCCTCTGCTATGCAGGAATACACAAAACACCACTGACATAGCCATCCAGTATCTGTTTACAAAACTCCAAAGAAGGAGAGTTTTGTGAGATATTTAGCTTTCTCTGTCAGAGAACTCTGGTGTCATTTGTTGTTAATGTTAACTACTTTCACGCTGATCTCAGTTCATGGTGACCCTGTGGATATCTCCAAGATTTTCTGTCTTCCATTTTTTGGTCAGATCCTGTAAATTCATGCCATTAATTATCCATCTAGCATGTTGTCTTCCTCTCTTTCTACTTCTACTACCTCTCCTAGCATTATTGCTTTTTCCATGAGTCATGTCTTCTCACGATGTGGCCAAAGTATGACAGCCATAACAAACTACAAATCCCAGGATTCCATAGGATGGAGCCATGACAGTTAAAGCAGTGTCAAACTGCATTAATTTTGCAGTGTAGTAGCAGCTACTCTCTGAACTGGCCCTGAGGAAATTGACAATTCTGCACACACCCCGCGTGTGAAAGCCTCATTTTCGCTTGTGAAAGGATCGGGTCCAATATGAACTTCCTGTGGTTAATCCGGATTCTGATCCGGGGTAAAAAATAGTCTGAATGGCCCCTGAGGCTAGTATCTGAGCATACATGCATAGGATTGCATTGATAAAGCAATTTCAAGTTAGATACCTACACCGAAATAGTCATCAGATTCTTACATGACCATTTACGTACTATGTAGCACCATAACTGTAGTAAATATGTAGTACTGTAGTTCTAAATGTGTAACTGTAGGGCCCGGACAGACAGGCCAAAATGAAGCTGCTTCGGGTCAGTTTGGAGGTAGTATGCTGTTTAAATGGCACTCACATCTTAAGAGGCCAGAAGCTGCACCAAAGCTGCGCTACAGTCCTTAGGGCTGGAGCGTGGCTTTGGCATGCTTCTTAGAAAGCGTGCATCATTTAAACAGCATACCTCCAAAGTGACCTGAAGCAGCTTTATTTTAGCCTGTCTGTTTGGGCCCTGGAGGTGCAGTACACACCGCCCCAAAGGGGCGGCCTGTAAGTGCCCCTTTTATCTCCAGGTTGGGAGCAGGGCAGCCTCACCGTCAGCCCTATGGCCCCAATCCTGGGGTTTTCCAGACCATGCCGCTTCTCTGTGGCGCAGAAAAGGAGTGTCCTTCATGCCCCTAGACACCCCGGGAGCCAGAGCCATGAGAGAAAGGGGCTGCCCGGACCCTTTCTCCCGGGCATCATTCCCACAGCTGTTTGGTTGCTACGGGAACGATGCGGCATGTTCCTGGGGCAGCACGGAGACGTCACACATACACCGTGTCATTTGGATGCAGCGTGTGTGTGATGTCATCATGACGGTCACTCCGCCACCACGTACTAGGGTTGCGGAACATGTGGACGCTCTGCTCCTGTGGCTAGGGCAGTGCAAAGCGGCAGTCTGGACCACGCTGTAGATCATTTATTTGTAACTGCTCAATAGGATTCAACTACAATTTGCATGATTGTAATTATGGTGCGGTACAGATTGCCCCTGCAGAGGCAGCCTGCACCAGCCCCTTTCTGCACCAGATTGGGGGCTGGGCAGCCTCACTGGCAGTCCTGTGGCCCCAATCTGAAGTTTTTCCAGACCATGGAGAAGTGGCCCAGAAAAGGGGTGTCCTTGGAGCTTCATGCCCCTGGACACCCCGGAGCCAGAGCCAGGAGGAAAAAGAGGTGGCCCGTTCTCTTTCTCCACACATCGTTGGCGCGGCCATTTAGTTGCCATGCCAACGATGCATGCAGGGCTGCACAGAGTTCCTTTCCGCACCATTGGAAAGGTGCAATAAGCACCCTCCAGCGGTGCAGAGATGATAAAGGCATGTTGCGTCGTTTGGACACGGCGCGTGGGTGATGTCATCATGGTGGCCCCCATGTGGATGGGAGGCCGCCATGACTATGCCGCCACCACGAACTAGGGTTGTGGGGCATGCAGTCGCTCCACCTCTGTGCAACCCTAGTAAGGGCCCAGGCCGGTCTGTACCGGCCCTGTGTAACTGATTTTAAAAAATGTTTCAGATATGCATTCCTGAATTGGTTTTCATTGTTTATATATCTAAAGCTCTAACCAGCTTTAGAGGCAAGTTGAAGACCATATTGTTTAGGGAAGTGTTCCCAGGGAGTCTGTGATTGTGACCTGGTTGTTTTGATGCTTGACTCAATGTTGGATTTTGCTGTTTTAACTTGTTTTCTTATGATGTTTTTAATTTGTTGTTTTAACTTCTAGATTGTACGCCATAGGCAGGCTTTTTATATATTCTTGATTTTACTTGGTTTTGTACTGCGCTGTGTACATTTACGGCACTTTATAAATAAAGCTAATAATAATAATAATAATAATAATAATAATAATAATAATAATAATAATATCTGTGTTGTGATCAGTAGCTAATTCAGTTGTAACTGTTCTATTAATTCCTTTTGCAGATTCTTGAGTTTGATTTGAAAGGAATACCACTGGATATTTCATCATCCCTGCAGATTATTGTGAAAGATTTTGAAACAATTGGACAAAACAAGTATGTTGAATTTAAAAAACAACAACCCAAAACTCTTTGATGCATTTATTTTTCAGTGCAATTTGCTTTGAACAAAAAGGAAAATTTTAATTTTGAATCCAGTTAATTTTTAGCCAGCGTGGCATAGTGGCTTGAGCTCTGGAAATTAGGATTCAAATCTCTTCTCAGACTTAGGCACAGGACAGGACAGGACAGACAGGCCATTTGTAGTGTGGTGGCAGCATAGCTAGAGTTAGGGACTGCGCAGCAACTGCACAGTCCCTAACTCTAGCATGTCGTGGTGGCGCTATAATGGCGGCGCCCCATGTACATGGGCACCACCATTATGACGTAACGGACACATAGTATCCACATGTCACGCCGCGCCAGTTATGTCACAAGTGCATCATTAGCACACTCGGATGTAACTGGCATGGCGGCAAAAGAACCCGCTTTTTGCAGGGAATTAAAACGTGGACAAAGCAAAACTAACATTCTTATTAAAGTTGAAGGAAATATTATCAATTTTTTAAATCAGAATTTCCCCAAATTTGTAAATTTTGAATTCAAGTAGAGGACAACAACATGAAGAGAGCTTTCTCCCAGTAAACCTCTGTGAACAAGGAAGAATAATGACATGAAGAAAAACTGTCAGCATCCTGAATGAGCATCCCCATAGAAAAATAAGAATGCTATGAATATGATGTGTTTCTACTCCTGCTTTAAAAAAAAAAAACCCAACCCAACATTTGTAGTGCCCAACATAGTATTGACACAGTGCACTCCAGAGAACATGTGTAATAGAGCAAGGTGACTGTGCTTCCGTGAGACTTTACATGGAAAGCTAGCACACTAGCCTGAATATACTGTCTTGCCCTACCCATCATTGTGTATTAACTGGGACTGGGCTGGGATGTATTGTGTTCCCTTACTTGCTAGGAACACACATTGAGAAGCTGAGGTGTTGTGTCATACCTTAAGGATGGGGTGTGGTCCAAGGAGTTTCCTCCTTATCTTTTAATTTTTAAACCAGAGGTGAGGACTGTGGAGCTGTCCATGTTTTGTTGAACTCCAACTCATCACGATTGGCTGTGCTGCCTGGGGCTTTTGGGAGTTATAGTCCAACAACATGCCACACAATTTCCATTCTTGTTTCAACTTCCCATTTCAACCAGGTTGCTTCTTCTAATGAGGTGGTTCCCAACCTTTGACCTTCCATTTGTTTTAGACTTCAGATTCCAGAGGCCCCAGCCAATTTGGCCAACATTTCAGCTCAGGAATTATGGGAATTCAAGTCCACCAAGAAACATGTTATTTTTTATTAATATATGTTATTTTTTATTTTATTATATATTATTTTTCAACCTCTGGCAGAAGTTCCTATAAAAGTGTAGCAAAAATAGGTCAGAAGATTTTTAATTTTTAACAGACTTTCAGAGAAAATTAAGCTACTATTAGAGATCCTGCATAAGTGAATTTGAGGGAAATAACTTCTAGGAATGATGGCAAAGCTGTTTAAGGTATATAGAAGATAAGGAACCTAACCCAAAAAAAATCACATTTGATTACATTCATCAAAAAGAGCTGGAAGAGAGGATATTATAATATGGGAACTTTTCTTCAGCATATTTTGCTTTGGCATTGGAAAAAGTGTCTTTGAATCCCATTTTGGGAGAAAATTGGGATATGAAGCCTTCTGAATAGCATATTCCGCTTATGAGTGAATTATATGAAAATATGCTGGGTGTAAAGACATCTGGTGAAGAAATGTCTGTCAGGTTCAAGCATCCTAACCAAGTAAAGGACTACAGGCAAACACGGCCTCCATTGTTTTGTGTATTTCTTCATTTTTTTTAAAAAAAACTCTTTTGTAGAGACAGTGCTAGAGGCATCATAGGCATCTATATATGTGGGGTGGTTGTGGTGAGACAGTCATTCATTTGAATTGTACCCTGACCTCACTCATAGAAATTCAGGGTTCTTATGTAACAATCTTAGATAAACACCTACTATATATACTTGACTATAAATCGACCTCTTATATAAGTTGAGGGCAGGTTTTGGGGCCAAACTTATGGATTTAGATACGACTTGTGGATAAGTCAAGAGTAAAACTTAGGGGCATGTAACATAGGATGATGCAAAGGATGAAGCAAAGAAAAACATTGCCAGAAAAGTCGAAGGCTTTCATGGCCAGCATCCATAGTTTTTTGTGGGTTTTTCGGGCTATGTGGCCATGTTCTAGCAGAGTTTCTTTCTGACGTTTTGCCAGCATCTGTGGCTGGCATTTCTGAAGATGTCAGCCACAGATGCTGGCGAAACATCAGAAAGAAACTCTGCCAGAACATGGCCACATAGCCCAAAAAACCCACAAAAAACTATTGCCAGAAAACCTACAAAATCCCAGCAGGCATAACTGTTTATGCTCATACTAAAGGCTTCATGGATGAGAGAATATAAAGGGGGTGTGAGTTCTTCCAGAACAGATGACATTTTGCCTTTCACCAGGGGTGATTCCTTTTTTAAAAAAGTAAGAATTAAAGTACAGTATAGTATGTACATTGACCCATGGATAAGTCGACTCAGGTTTTTGGAGTCAATTTATGACTAAAATTTATAGATTTATACATGAGTACATATAGTATTATTAAAATCACAAACTAGCTGAGTTGCTCAAAATCTCAGATCTAAAAATGACAGAAATACAGGTGCATGCCTACAATTGCAAATATCTAAAATAACAAATCACAAATATTTCCGAAAATGCCATAAAAGCTACAACCACAGCAGTCAAAAATAGATTATATACTTGAATTATGTACCAAAGCTTGCACAGGTAGATCTGTTTTTAATTGGTGCCTGAAAAGCAGGAGTATGGGGGAGAGCTGGATCTTTAATAGAAGGGAGTTCAATAACCACAGTGCCACCACCAAGAAAACCCTGCCACATGTAGTACCCCTGTGAGACACATGGCTCAGTGCACATGTTATAGTTAGAGCAGATATACACTTTTGGGTCCGAACAGACAGGTCAAAATAAAGCTGCTTTGGGTCACGTTGAAAGTATGTTGTTTAAATGACACACACATCTTAGGGGTCCTTAGGACTCGAGTGTTGCTTTGGCATGGCTTCCTGCCTCTTAGGACGCATACATCAATTAAAGAGCACACTTCCAAAGTGGCCTGAAGCAGCTTTATTTTGGCCTGTCTGTTTGGGCCCATAGTTGGATTTAATGCCATGGGCCCACCCTTTCTTTTAAGGAAATCAAAAAATGAAAGAGCAAAGACGGTTGTTTACTTAGTGATTCATATGTTTAAAAATGTGATCCCAGAACTGAAAAACCAAGCATTTCCTGCAAGCAGTTTTCCATTTCTTTCACTGTCACTCTTTTTTTAATTCATGATAAGGAAATTGAATACATTTTTTGCTTAAAGCAAGTAAATGCCAGAATGTATACTTTCTGGAAGAAAACATTTTAATGCATTTCTAGGCTTTTAACCCTTAAGGATAGACATGGATTAATTGTATCTATTGTTTTGATATGCTGAATACGTTTACTGTAAGATATTTGTTACATAGTCTGACAGCAGAATCCTAGATAGGTGTGTATTAAATAGGCTCCAGCATCCTGGGCTGCAGCCAGAATATAGGATGGAGACAGGGATTATCACACACTAAATCATTGCTGAATCGCCAGCTGCCATCAGCCCAGGTCCAAGCAGTGCTCCGCCAGCGCTTTTTAGAAGTTGGAAAGTGCTGGTGGAGTGTGGCTTGGACCCAGGCTGATGGCAGTCGGCAATTCGGCAGAGATTTAATATGCAATAATCCCTGCTTCCATCCTGCGTCCTGGCTACAGCTCAGGAGGCTGGAGCCAATTTAAATTGCCAAGCAACGAGTGGGAAATGTGTGGCCCCACAGAGCCTGGACTGCAAATCTCAGAATTTATCATCATTGGCTATGTTGGCTAAGGCAGCTAGGATTTGTGGCCCAATAACATCTGGAGGGCTGCACTTTGCCCATCTCTTGTCTAAAAAGTAGAAAAAGATAGAACTTGTAATGTCTTGGATCACTTAAGGAAGCCTATAGAAGGAAAGTTTGCACTCTAACCACAGCTTCTGTCCCATCCTAATTGTTTAGAAGTACCCAAAATTTTCCACAGACGCTTCAGAGCTGTGTACATAAGGCCAGTCCTACCATTAGGCAGAATAAGGCAGTTAACTCAAGCAGAAGATTTTAAATATCATGAAAGGAGAGGAACTTATTAGTTACTGTATATACCCATGTATAAGTCTAAAATTTTTAGTCAAAACATTGACCCCAAAAAACTTAGGTCAACTTATCTACAGGTGAATGTAAGTACTAGCCTCTCTGCTTTCTCCAGTGTGGTGCAATTTCTGTGATTCTTTTGAATGCCTGGATGGGAAAAGAGCAGTGAAGAGGAGGACAGTGCTTCTTTTAGGCACTCCAGGGATGGGCTAAGCTCTCACCTTTTGTCACTCTATTTAGAGAAAGAGATGGTTCCTTTTTTATATAAGAATTAATTTACAATACTTATATTGACCCATTTGTTACATTCCCCTAAGTTTTACTTATCCATGGAACATATAAAAGTTCATAATTGTGGCTCCCAAACCTGTCCTCAAGTTACACATGAGGTCAGTTTATGCACAAGTGTATGTATATACACTATTTTTTCTTCCTATATTTTTACCACCAGATATAGGGGAATGTTTCATGGGGGATTTTCTGTCAACATGTGTCAAAATAACCACTGGATTTGGATGATAAACACTCAGTTGACTCAGTCCCAAGCAATGACTTAGGGTGAACCTGAGGTACCTTAACTAAACTTATTCTGGTCAACTCTTCTCTTCCGTTCTTATATAGACTTCTTGTGACACTGTTGAAAATTCAGCTAGCCAAAGCAATAAACCTCTATGGCAGGGGTTCTTAACCTTTAGCTATTTTTTTCCAGGGAGGGCAGAGAATCCATGGACAGGACACATTTTTTAAAAAGTTGATTTCCTTTCTATTACATTGAAATCTTTATTTAAGTGAATGGGAAAAGGAGTCCCTAGGTTTAATCAATTTCTCAACGGTGCCTGCAATCCCACCCTAAGAGCTATTCCTTTAAAACCTCTAATTGGCTATGATCACCTGCATTCAGAGTGTATGACTGTGCTTCAGATCTCAGGTGCAGGCCTTTTCAGGCATGTGCGGTCCAGAAAGAGAAATTCAGATACATATTCATGAGATCATAAAAAGCAGGTAGATCCTTATCTGAGTTCTCAGATAGGCTCAGTTTAGCATCTGTGAAAGGATTTCAAGTGGTTCTTGTTTTTGCCTAAAACCAGATCTGTAGAACAGGCCACTTCTGTGTTTGGAGATACCGTGTTATTTGCATTTCACATGATGACCCAGTTCTGATCATTGCAAATATTGGTTCTTTTATTTATGAGTGGGGAGTTGGCTGCCAGCTATCCATGCAAAGTATAAATAATAAGTGAATAAACAAAAGCTCCTGGGAATAAACAAAAGCTCCTGCCACTCCCATTTGGACCTCCTCCACAAAACTTATTTATATATTTATTGGCAGTAGCCAATAATTATCAGGTGCTGTAGGCTATATTTTAGAGGAAGGAATTAGCAAAACCACTTCTGAGTATTCCTTTCCTTCCAAGAAAACTCTATGAATTTCATGGAATTGCCATAAGTCAGTAGGCATCTTAGGACTAGTCTACACGTAAATGCATTATGAGAATTGCTGTAGATTTTCACACATTTGCATCAAGACTTCATAATCTTCACTCTTCTGTACAAATTTGCATCTATTTGCCCTCCATCTGCTGAAAATGCACACTCATGTGAATCTATGTGAAATAGATAGACAGCCACACATTCAATAATGCACATTCTCGCAAATACTTGCTGATATGCCAGTAAAAAACGTGACTGCTTTTTCTGTGGAATTTATGGAGTCCCCCCCTGCCACAAAAATTCTGTGTGGCTGCATTGCAGTCTATTTTAATACAATGAGGAGTGTTTTAATCGTGTAGGCAAGCCCATGAAGGCACATACACACACAGTTATAACTGGATTTGTTAACTGAGCTGAGATGGGCAGAAGAGGAAGGCATAACCTGGCCTGCTATCCTAAGCCAAAGGGTTCCAATGCCTCACCAAAACTACAAGCCCAATGGTTCTATATGATACAGCCACGATAAGCACTTCCAATTTTGTTTGAGCTTTATTTTAGGGCGATTGTTGGTCTGGGTGGGGGGTAAGATGAGGAAGAGACCCAGCATGGCATAGTGGTTTGAGTGTTGGGGTACAACTCTGGAGACCAGGGTTTGATTCCCAGCTCAGCCATGAAACCTACTGGGTAACCTTGAGCAAGTCACATGCTCTCAGCCTCAGGGAAATGCAATGGCAAACCTCCTCTGAACAGATCCCTATGACAGGTTCATCTTAGGGTCACCATAAGCAGGGACGTAGCTAGGATTTTAGGAAGGGGGGTCCAGACTAAGTGCCACCATTATAATGGGGCTTGGGTGCGGCGGCGCAGCAGCACACACCATTCATTTTTCTAATGGATGGGGGGGTCCGGACCCCAAGAACCCCCCCTTGACTACGTCCCTGCCATAAGTAAAAAATGACTTGGAGGCACACAGCCACAACAAAACACATTAAATTAGAGAAATATGTTTTCTGCTTTTCATGAACTGCCTCACTGGAAGCTTGCCCCCCTGCCCTCATTTTCTTCCATCTTTCCTTTTTTAATTCAGCAGGGCTCTCACAGGATAACTTTATAAAAGTCAAAGGACATTGACATTTTATCCAAACAACAAGCAAAGGGAATTCCATTCCTATTCCTGCCACTTTTCCTTACTCCCTGAGTTTGATTTTAGGAGAATAAACTTTGCAAGATGTTTCCTTGCCGCTGTGTATTGCCAACAAACTACTCATTGCTCTGGCATGTGTCTCCTGGTTTCTAAAGATGACACAAACATGGCATATTTTTCCACTTCTCAACAGAACTGCAACTTGCTTTGACTTGCAGAAACCTTATCCTGCTTTAAGATCAGTCCAAGTTTAATGTGGAGTTAATGCAGCAGAGGCTTCCAGTTACTGGGGAATTTTTAAAAGCCCTAGCTGTCTAATGTTCACATCCTAGGAGCAGAAGACATGTGCCATGTGAGTCATTGCATGGCTGGGTTTTCCCTTGTAAGGAAGACATCTGTCTTCTGTTACGCATGTTTGCTTCTTGGCATCTTTTTTAATTTTTAATTTTAACTTTTAATTTTGCTAAAACATTTTTCTAAAGTTGCTTAAAAACTACTATTGAACTATAGTTGTGGGAGCATATATTCCTCTACTTCATATTTCAGAATATATTTTTATGTACAGTAAGTGGAAGCAGGCTACTCCAGAGTTTGTGTAAACTGATTATATTATGTGTGTGGGAAGAGAGACTCAGAGTTGCACGCATATTTTCCAAACGTTTAATAGCTTGGTAACCTAGCAACAAAGGAGAAAACTGGAAGTCTGGTCTTTTTCTTTTCTTTTTAAAAAAATAGTCATTATTCTGCAATGAGTAACAAATATGAGAACTTCTGCAGCTTTTGTGCAACCCTGAGCCTATGTATTTGTGATTCCAACTGTCAGCTCACCCAGACCCGTGATTTGTGTCAAATTATATTACAACATTTATTGTTGCTTCCCAGTGCCTCCCATGACTTTCCCATCTAAATGCCTTACTGAGTTCTTTTTAAAAAGCTCCTTCAATGAAAAGGCAGTCCATTGGTTGGCTGCTTGCCTGTGACATTAGATGCAAGTGGATTCAGCCCCCAGAGATCCCCAGATGTTTCTCCAGATTGTCGTAATCCTGATCAAGTCTCTACAGTGCTTCTTTAGTTTTGTCTTATATGTTTTAAAATTCTTTACAAATAGAGTGCTGAAGTGATAGGCTTTTCCAGATTGGTTCAAAAAAGATTCTTGTGATAGAGTTCCTTGGGTTTGTTGGTTGTTGTCTCTTCAGTATCCTCTTGTTCCATTCTCTTGCAGGCCTGATTCTGAAATGTGCACTAGTGTTCTTGTTCCATATTTTATATATATATATATATATATATATATATATATGCATGCAGCACTTAGTTTGTTGAGGTGGCAGACTTTGGAGGGGGGAACTGTATCTCCAATAAAAATTATCCCTCCCTCCGTTACTTTTTCATTCAGTTCCCACATTTCTAGCTGGGTTACATGCTTCAGGCTCCAAGAGCAGTAGCTGAGTTCAGGAAATTCCTTTCAGCCACACTTGCCAGTTGTTTCTGAGTTCTAGAGATGTGATTCAGCAAATTTCTCCAGGAAACTTGTTTTTATAATTATAGAAAGGGAGGAAGGAGTCTCAATTGCTTTAAGGCTCTTACATCTAACATTTACAGTACAACCTACAGTACGCACAACACAGAAAACAATAAACCCTTCCTTGGGTCTACATTGTCCCTATTTTCTGTCGTCTTACTTCACTTTGCTTGCCATGCTTTGGGCCTCACATTTGTTCTTTCCCTGCCACTTATTCTACTTGATGCTAATGGGGCTTAAACAATTGCTATGCCAGTAACTTCTAACCTATTTCCCTTCCTGTCAGTCATCTCTCTCTGCCTTGTGGCTGCATGAGCAAGATTATGTGTGGAACAATTTCACAATGCAGAGGAAAGACTGGCTTCTCTACCATTCTGTAGATAGCTGGGCTAAAAATTTTTTACCAAGCATGTATTTTGCTTTGTTGTAAACCAGGGAGGATTAATAGAACAATCATGCCAGAACAAGTTGGAAAAAAGTCCCCACTGTAGCATAAAGCTGTGGCTCCAAGTGACATTTGTAATGCCTATTTTATGAGGTTTCCATCCTCACAGGATTTCCTCCAATTCAGACAAACTGAATTTATACAGACATTACTTGTACCAGCATGTGCCTACTCTGCTTACTTAATGTTGTCAGACAACCCTCTTTTACTTCTGCCTCCTTCAACTCACCACTTCAAATTGATATATCCTCCCAAAACCCATTCTAATGAACACCGACCTTCTCGTTTTTCTGTGAGGTGGCTAACTTTAGTAGATATAGGGGCCACACCACACATTTTTGTTGTAGCAGCTTTGGCCAGGGGTGTAGCTAGAGGTGTATGTGTGTCAAACTGAAGACATTGCCTCATCAAATAAGAATTCTGTTCTTCCCTTCCATTAAAATTTCCTTAAATCCCCAAACTGCAGAGACTTAAAACTTCAGTTGAGCATTTAGAAGTACAGCAGTTAGTGGTCCTTGAACAACGAAAACAATAACAACAATTTTTAAAAAACTACAAAGGAAGTTTGGAAAAAGAAACAGCTGAATTGGAGCGTGTCCACAAACTCCAATCCATCATTCATGGCTTGAACAAAGACAATGGCTTTCTGGCACCTTACACATATTACTGGTTAACACCCCAGCCTCATGAGGACGCTCTGGGCTAGGTTATCACATCTCTTTTCTGGTTCCCAGCCTGCACACACCACACTCCAAAAACTCCCTCCACCATTCATATGGTCATTCATCCACCTGTGCCTAAGCAACATCTTGCTTCCTGTTTTTGGTCCTCAGTGACCATACTTAAAATTGATCTTGTTACCACATCACCATAGCCACCTGTTTTGCGTTTCTATGGCTATTCATACAGTCTGATGATAAAGGTCCTCCCTGGAGGTGAAGTGCATGTTCACTCCATACATCTGAGAAAGTAGACCTAAGTCTACAAAAGCTTATACTACAACTTCTTTTGCACAGTTAGTCTCAAAGATGCTACAAGATCCCTTTGCATAATAATATTCCAGACTAACATGGCTATGTCTCTGAAATCAGAAATACCGTTTAGGATTCCAAGGGGATAGAGAATGTTACCAAGGGAATGTAAACACAGAATTCCAGGTGTGAACAATTTTCAGTGTCTTAGAACCTTATCGCATGAGAGGCAAAGTGCCCAAATCCTGTGGATAAACAGGGTTTAGATCCTGGAAAATGTGGGATTATTTTTAGACATGTCGGGCTAATTGAGCATTAACCCAATATTAACCTGTGCAGAAAGTGAGCAAAATCAGCCGCTTTTTACTTTCGGGAAAATCATAAAACAATCCCGCTTTTGTGGGATTTCCCCAGATTTAAATCCCATTTATCCATGGGATTTGGTCACTTCTTTCCTGTGTGATAAGGTCCTTAGTCTCTGCAATGCTAAAATTTGGGGGCTGATGGGAAATTTAATTGTGGGACAGAATTCTTATTTTGGGACAATGTCCTCATTTTGGCCTCCTTCCCCATGTCTGCACTTTTGACTGTTGTACAGTTTGAGAAAGGAGGCCTTTGAGACCTGCATGGGGACAGTGAGCTGCATGTTATTTACCTACACCCATCTACTCATATTGACCTGCTATTTTTGCTCAAGTTGTACAGTTAATTCAGTCTTTTTTACAGCAAACAGAAGAGATCAGAGTTTGAAAAGTTACAGAGCTTAAAAAGCAACTGATTGTGGTTATAATTCCCAGCCCCACCCAAATAGTGGGTTACCATTATCATTCTATTTTAAAAGTTCCCTATTTACTTTCTTCTTCCTTTCAAGTACATAAATACTGTACACTTAAAAAAAAAACACATGCATGAATGCTGTAAGCTACGAATTCATGGTACGTGATACTTCTTATTCTCTACCTTGTTGTTACCTCACCATCCACCTACACACCCAAATAAAAGAAGGAGAAGGCACAGCAAGAACCAACACTTGAGGCATGTGATCATCCTTCTACATCCTTTAGGAAGGAAACACCTTATTATCAGGAATCTACCAAGACAGCTTTTACTGGAGGGTGATAGACAAATATTGAGGCTAAAGGGTTTCGGCATCAGTCATTGTAAAAGAGATTTTTGTGAGGAAAAGATTTTGTATGTAATGATAAAAATACCACCCAATTAATGCATTTTAATTAGAAGGTATGTTGCATAGCATCCCAAAAAACACATCAATTTAAAATCCATATTTTCCACATGCACAATAGTTGTGTAAAGTAAATAACAGTGACTAGAAAGAAAATGTGTATCTTAAAAGTCATCCTACTATAATGACCTGAACTGTTTAAACACTACAATTCCACTGCAACCCTGTAGGGAAACTGTCCACTATAAATTCTTTCAAAAATGTTACTTTAAAAAGCTTATTCAATTTGCTTTTCTCTGATGAAGAATTGAACACTTACTTGTATGATGTCTGCCCATGTGTTAAAGCTGAGAAGGAATTTTTACATACAGTTGTAAAAGCACCATACTGTACATGCATAAGACAGGCTTCCTTGTACATGCTTCCTTTTTTGCATGATTCTACCATATCTAATTTTTAAACTCCTAAACTATATTTCTAAATGCTCAGTTGTGATGCTGGGAATTTAGGGACAGCAGGAAATTTCATTGGGGTGGGGAGCAGAATTTTTATTTAAGGAAAAATTCCCTTCGTTTGCCCCCATCATTTCACCTCTGCCCATAACTACGAAAGAAATTAACAGCTACACAGCAAAAACAGCATTATCTGTTCTTGAGACCAGGCCTTCTGCCTCTAAGTCCTGAGTGCATTGTTGCATATATTATCCAAATTTCTAGCTTTGCCATTCCTTAATATTTCAGTTCAACAATTACAACTACAGCTTAGGCAGTCAAAGAAATGGGGCAAATTGCAAAATGAAAATGAATACGACAAATTTAAGAGTTCTATGGGTGAATAATTTCCAGTTTCTGTAGCTGCATCTGCACTGCAGAAATGATGCAGTTACTTTAACTGCTAATGCTCAGTTAAAATAAATAAAATAAATAAATATGTTCATCCTTTCTCCAATATAAGCATTTCTGTGTGACTTTTTAGCAGAAACTTTCAATGTAAAATTTGCAATGTAAAAATGAAAATATTGAAAAATAATTCATTCATTTGTTAGGGAAGTATAAATCAGGTAATTTTGCACTAAAACATGAACCAAATAAATGTATTCTCCATTCCTAATGAGACCTTTTTTTTTGTGCTTTGCTTGCTTTGATTTTTGTTTGAACTAGATATATAAAGACTTTTCTTAAAAAGCACACTGTAATTAGATTTAATTGTACAAAAAATTGGAACCAGTATTTGGATTTCTGTTCTGTAACTGGAAGCCAATCCACACAAATGCATAATTTCAAATGAATTAATCCAGTGTGTGCCCAAAATATTCTTCTTGTTACCCTTCCCCAGCTCCTTGTGTGATAAGAACTGACAAGCATTTGCATGTTCAAACAGTCAAAAACTGGAAACCACAGTTCCTGCCCTGAACAAAAGAAATGAGATACACAAGTCTCTTCAGTGTGCTAAACATAAACAGGAACAGTTCTTTGATCTGACGTCCTGTGAAGAAGAGAACCCATTTTGTTCTCATTTGGGCCTGTCCACCAAGCAACTATTCTGGTAAAGTCCTTTGAACATGCTGTTTTGCTCAGTAGACCTTAGCATATTTATCACCGGGCACCCCTTCCCTGATAGGCCATATATGACCCAAGGTCCTGTTTGATTTGCCAGAAGCTTGTTTAATCAACTCTTACCTTTGGTTTTTAATTAATTAATCAGTTAATTACATCCCACATTTTTTGAAGCAAGGGACTCAAGGATACCTTCTAACCACAAGACCATAGGAAACTGCCTTATACTAGGCCAGACTATTGGGGCATTTAAATCTGACGGACAGCAGTTCTCTGCGATTTAAGACAGGGTTCTTTCTTCGTTCTATTTGAAGACTCCGGGTATTCCCAGGTGGTCTACCAATTCAATAACCAGGCCTTTTCCTGGTTAATTTCCAAAAGAAGATAAGATTGATCTGTTCAAGGCAGTATGGTATTAAAATATATGAATATGCTCCATTCATCCTTTTGCAAAGAGAATAACACTGCCACCCCATTTATTCTCTTTCTGTCACCATATACTGTGATGTTAATTCCATGTCTATTAAATACTGAATTAAAAAAATTAATAGAGTGCCATATTTCACAAATTAAACAATTCACTAAACACTAACCAGCCAATAAAATATTAAGCAGCCACATCAATCTATTCAATAGCAGTGCTTCCTAACAATGGAGTGCACTATGGGAAGCACAAGGAAGGCAAAACAAGAACCCTGCTGGATTTGACCAACAGCCTATGTTTACGGAATCATGTCACGCACAGCAGTCTTTGGAAAACTGGTATTCAGAAATATAGTGCCTCTGATTCTGAAGTAGAGCTGATATGAATAACAGACACTTACCATTTATGAATTTGTCCAATTTTCTTTTGAAGCTATTTACATTGGTGCTTATCACTGCACCACCATGTCTTGTGATGCTATGTCTTGTGGGAGGAAGTGCTTCCTTATGTCTATCCTGAATCTCCCACCCTTTAACTTCATCAGATCACTTGGGTTCTTTTAATATAAGAGGAGAAAACCTTCCCTCTACTTTCTCCACACTGTGCGTGATTCTACCTCACTTGCTCATGTCCCTGTTACTGTGCCAATCAAGAATAAAGAGTTCCTCCTCATCCTTAATGATGGGGGAACCAGCCCCGTGTACGATTTCCAAAGCCAAGCTGACAGCAAATGAGAAAGTCACAATGCCCAATTATTTCTAACGGTCAGCAGGCACTACTAGAGGTTCAAAGGCCAGATCTTTTTTTTTTCCTTGCAAATTCTCATGAAATCATTCCTCCCTGCACCCAGACACCATGAGAGGGTGGGATACCTTGCCTTTTGAACTGGGCCTACAGAGGCTGGAGAGGCTGACTCTGGATTCTTAATCAAAGGGCTCCTATCATTATCAAATCACTGCTTTTTCAATACAACCTTTGGGTGGAATTAGGATGACATTTCTACGCATTTCTGTTGGTCTGGAGTACATTAGGCTGTGTTCCATTCACAGATATTATGGTACAAACAGTGTAATTCTCTGAAGATGCCAGCCACAGATGCTGGCGAAATGTCAGAAAGAAACTTTAATAGAACATGGCCACATAGCCCGAAAAACCCACAAAAAACTATGGATGCCGGCCATGAAAGCCTTCGACTTTATATTATCCAGCAATCTGCCTTTGGAACTACTGAGCTACCTACAGTCTTGTCACTAGAAAAGCCTCAAAAGGAGGCAGAGAAGGAGGTGGGCTTCAGCAGAGGCAATTTATGCTGGACGCAAATCTCTTTAAACTCAAGGTCACAGGCATAATGATGTTACAAAGTTGTGTTAGGTAGCCTAGAATAATTCCAGTGCTGCTGTGGCTGTTGTTCTTCCCTCTCTTCCTTCCTTTTCTTTTGTTTACCGAACATCACACCTTTTTCCCAATCTGGGAAAATCAGATACAGCTAAGCAATTTATATTGCACAAAAATTCAAAATGTAATTAAATAATCAATAAAACTAACAGCAATTAAAACAATACATTTTAAAAAGAACCAAAAATATAAATCGCACAGTACATGAAAGGCCCTTTTACCAGAGCAATCAGTCCTCAAAAGATTGCTGAAGCAAAAAGATCTTTCATAGAATTATAGAGTTAAGAGACCACAAGCCATCCAATCCAATCCCCAGCCATGCAGGAATACACAATCAAAGCTCTCTCAACAGATTGCCATCCAGCCTCTGTTTAAAGGCCTCCAAAGGAGAAGACTTCACTACTCTCCGAGGAAGTATGTTCCACTATCAAACAGCTCTGACCGTCAGGAAGTTCTCCCTAATGTTCAGGTGGATTCTCTTTTTCTGTAGCTTGAATCCATTGCTCTGTGCCCTAGGGCCAGTCTACATGTAGGTATATTATGTGAATTGCTGTGGATTTTCACACATTCTCATTGACACTTAATTGTCTTCACTTTTGTGCACAAATTTATATCTCTTCTTCCTCCCTCTGCCAAAAATATACAGCCATGCGAATACATGGGAGCGGATGGACATACATAAGTTTGATAATGCAGATACTTGCAAACAGTCTTTTAAAAACCGTTTTTCCTTTTTCTACAGTTTGAGGAGTCCAGTCCCCTGCAAAAGACTGATTACCTCCAAATCACGTGTGAAGGGATTGTATTCTATTAAAATAGAATTAGTAGTATTTTAATCAACTAGACAAATCCCTAATCTATGTAGTAGCAGAAAACAAGCTTTCTCTATCCTCAGTGTGCCTCAGTATGCATGGGTATGGAATGTTAGCAAGGAGGACACTAGTCTAACCAGTCTAAGAAGGGAGTTCCAGAGCCTGGGAGTATCCACCAAGAAGGCCCTCTCCTATGTTCCTACAAGATGTATATGTAAGAGCAATGGGATAGGAATAAAGGCTTCCTGAGAAGATCTCAGGATACAGGCAGGCTCATACTAGGAGTTATGACCCTTCAGATAACTGAGACCTGAGGCATATATGGATTTGTAGGTCACAACTGGCATTGTGAATTTTGATTGGAAGCATATTGGCATTCAGTGGAGTAACAAGCGAGTTATGTGCTCACTGTAACTATCTCCAGTTAGTAATCTGGCTGCAGGGGGAGCTTTGCTTGCCCTATTTTTTGGTCATTTAGCTCAAGCAAATGTGAATGATTGACGGGGGGTTGTTTTCTTCTTACATAATGAATAGAAATGCTAACTTGTTGGTTTGTGAGCCACCTTGGGTCTCTTCTAGGGGAAAGGTGGCATAGAAATTAAACAAACAAACAAACAAATGACTTAATTTGAAGCATCTTTGAGGGACCATGTTCCTGAAAGTTAAAAACCATAATACCAGTTTTGTGTCTGAGAATGCTTCTGAAGGACAGAGTTCAAAACAAAGGTAATAACAATGAAGTTGCCTCATCTGGTTGACACTTTCCACAGTGGCACCTTTGTACCTTATGACAGCTACGTAAGAACTGATCAGGATAGTTTTGAAACTTTCCAACTTGTGATTCTATTTCCTCATGTTGCATTTTAAATGATCTATGAACAATCACAGGGATTCTGTTGCAGACACAATTTGCATGTGGGTGTTTGCTATGTATTCTCTGTAAGGCAATCTTGTTACACCTTGTTCCCATAGCATTTTCTGTGTGGAGGACGATCATATTTTAAAATGCATGCTGCCTTATGTAAAACAAACTCTTCTGTTGTAGAAAACTAGCACATCAGGGAAAGGTGGGTATTTTTCCCCATAGTTTTCTGCATAATTTTCACATGGAAAAACATTTTAAAATGGGTTTTTGCAGAGTGTAATTCAAGTGGCAGCTGATAGCAGTTTGAAAACTGTCTTTAGGGGTCTAACCATGTGATCCACTGCCACTACTGGTCACTTGTTTCTGAGGTTAGAACAAGGCACATTCTTCTGATCTCTGAAGCAAGTGACCCACAGCAGCAGTGGATGCACTACATAACTCAGTTGGATGCCTGTGCAGACAGCCACCTCAGCGTGTGAACAGAGGGCTAGGTAATGGGAGGAGGTCAGGATCTGTGGCCAGGACTCTCCAGCTGCTCTCAGAGTATCCCGACCAGTGCAGACAAGGCCTTCATTAGCTTCTGCCTTGCCTCCCATTTACTATGCTGCCAGGACTCTTTTCTTCTCTGCAGGCACCTTCTGGCTAGAGATAAAGCCTAGGTGAAATTTTCTTATACTGTCTCCCTAAGTGAAAGTGAATAACCTTCTCATTTTACCTTGATCTGGAAATAGCCCCTTTAATTAAGATTTTTGTCCAAATGGGAAAACATGTCCTCTGTCCTGATCGGAGTGTATGTGTTTGATGTGAGCTACTGTGATGTGTAGTTAATGCGTAATGCTTAATGGCATATCTAGGTCTCAGATTCTGGCCCAGAAACCTCAGGGCCCTCGAAAATCTTGAACTAACATCTGTAGTTATTATTACATTGCAGATGTTACATCATTATCCTGATCATTATTTGAAAACTCTTATTTGTTTGAATGTTACCATAAATGAGGAGTAATGTCAGGTAGCTTTTCATTATATAAGATTTCTACAGTCTAAGGTTTCAGGCCATGTCACCCACAGTGTTGGAAAACTATTGCTGTGATATGTTCCCATAAAAATATGCCTCTCAGATTAGCCACAGAGACCAGAGTCATGTGTCAGCTATTAAGATTTACCACATTGATGGGCTTGGAGATAGGAGCTTTACTGTGGTGGTTCCTTGCTTACGAAAACCCCTTATCCCAAGATGTGTGCATAGCTCTGTCCCTGACTGATTTAAAATGGATTGTATGAAACATTTTAGATGGGTTAAAAAAACTCTGAATTTTAATTTTATTTTAATTTTCTTATAGAATTGTTTAAAATATTTTGACCTGAATCTTATTAGTAATCCCAACTAGAGTAGGCCCACTGGATTTACCTATGAGTTGACTCACCATTCAGCTTATACTTTCATAGGTCTGCTGTTCTTGAGATGAACTCATAGGCTTTATATAAATTAACCGTGTTTTGTTTTTATTATTTCAACATGAGGAATTTTGATCTCAAAGGCAGTGTAGAAATGTTTTAAATAAATATGTACCTGGGCAGATAAAATCTGCATGTGGTGAAGACTTCTTGGATTATGACTGTACTGCTGAACAGAAGGCCCACAATGTCACATCCTTTGTCATATGGTGTCTTATGTTTTGACAGACTTGCTTGCTATTTAGGAAAATGGAGAATTAATATCAGGCATACTATTCCCTTTCCTTCCTCCCCAATAGCTGAGCAATGTTGTTAAAGGTGACACAGAATTTTCAGTGTGGAAGACCTTCAATATCCCAAGTACACTCATTTATGGAGAGACTTTCTCAGTTGTGTGGCCAAGATCCACCAGTCTTCAATTAATGCCTCGTATGATTTTCAGTGCAAAAACAAGCTGTTGTTGTTGTTGTTGTTGTTGTGTTTTCAAGTCCTTTTCTAATTTATGGTGACCCTAAGATGATCCTATCATGGGGTTTTCTTGGAAAGATTTGTATTTAGAGGGATTTGCCATTATTCTCCTCCAAAGCTGAGAGAGTGTGAATTGTCCAGGGTCACCCAGTGGGCTTTCATGGCCAAGTGGGGATTCAAACACTGGTCTCCAGTCATAGCCCAATGCTCAAGCCACTACATCATGATATATTTTTTAAAAACCCTCAATGTATGATACATTAAATTGAGCTATATGCATTTTGAACACTGACTTAAGATCTGACTTGATTTTCCCCCAAGGGATATCAGGCACAAACTGGCAACTGATCAAAGGAAGTACTGTTCTTTCTTGAATGCTTTGAGAATACACTGGGGTAACATGCTTCCTTTTTGCCTTTCAGGTTAATTGGCACAGCATCAGTAGCACTCAAAGAACTGGTAGGCACACAGAGTAGATCACTTCCATACAAGCTGGTTCCCCTGCTAAATGAAAGAGGACTGGAAACTGGAGTGAGTGACTTCATTACTTTAATTATTTTATTGGATATGTTCCATACAGATGTGGGCAACATATTTATATGCCAAGGTTGCAGTGAAGAATAAAAATACGCGAGTATATGCAGGGCAGGAAGCTAGAGAGGGGCGGGGAGTTCCTTTTCGGACAGTGTTCTGGGAAATCAAATGCCCTTTTACTTTATATTATTTGTGCACTCTTGTTTAGTATGCATCTTGAACAGTTCACATAGCTTTTTATTTTATATAATTTTATATTTTATTTTTATATTAATTATGCACTCTTATTTATTCTGCATGTTGCACATCTCACATACTTTCTTTTGAAGTTGTACATTCACTGCAGGTGTACAACTAGAGAAAGACAACCAGGGAACTATTAGATCAGGGTGGGGAACTGTCAGGGGTTTGGGAAGCTTCACTGGGCCCTGTGGGACTATGAAGGACCACATTTTTGTTCCGTCTGCATCCTTCCATCCCAAATTTGGGGGTCTGCAACTGGTTCTTGTGCATCTTTTTGAAGGCATTTGACTTTCATAGAAGCTTTTCAGGGGTGTAGGACAGAATTGTCACTAAAGGGTGCCAGATGTGTGCAGAAGGCACTAGGTGACACTTCAGAGCAGGATGAACACCTGGTGAGGTGGTTGCTTCCATATGCCCTATGATCCCCTGGCTGCCTCCTCCACCAGCCAAGGTAATGCTTTTGCCCATCGGTTGTGGCTGCTGGTGGGGATGGGATGTTGCTGCTGTACAGCAGCCTCTTCTGGGTTTGGTGCAGCTACTGGGGAAGTGAGAAAGGGCATTGCCTTCTTTTCTTGTTCACCCAGCAGCTGCACAAGACACAGAATGGGCTGCCACTGGTGGGAAAGGGCCACTTTCTGGGTCTGGCACGGCTGCTGAATGAGCAGCTGTGCTAAACCTGGAATAGGCTGTTGGGCTGCAGCAGCACCAAACCCCCATCAATGGCTGATGGTGGGGATGCAGTGCTTTCAGGGGCTGGCACAATTGTTGGGTGAGCAGCCATGCCAGACCCAGAATGGTAGGCTGGTCAGCGGCAGCACCATGCCCCCTCACCATGGCAACTTGGGAGATGACAGCATGAGTTACGACACTCAGGTAGCATGAACCCTAGTGACACCACTGAAGTGGGGAGCAGTAATTGACAGGAATGACACGAAACATATGCAAAACACTGCACCAAATGGTCATTACTTTTGGTTATATATGTCTCCCCCTCCCTGCCCCTGCTTTGTTTACCTTTTTCATTTTTGATACATTATTAACTAGTTATTAACTAGTTACAGTTTTTCTCTTTTCTTGGAGAAGCTTCTGTATATTACGTTATTGGCAATGCATCATGCTGTTCATGAGCAACAAGCAGTTTTCCTTATCCAAACGTATTTCTGGATACAGGCTTCCTGGTTTGTATAACTGCCCCTAATGTTCAGGGGAGTTAAGATGGAGCAACTGAATAACAGTTATGAGCTAGCATGCTTGCATATACTAGCCGCAGTATATGGCAGCTCCTACAATGACATCTCAGTGCCAGATGCTGGACTGTTTTATGACCTGGAGGAGTTTCTTTGTGGTATGTTATGAATAGCTACCATTGTGTGTGTGTTTGTGCATTTCCTATTGCAGTAAGCTGGTGCAAACTTACTGCAATGACCAAAGTAGCTCTTTAGAACGTGGACAGTGCTTATAATTGTTCTTTTCTTTTCAATTTAGGCAACAATTGATTTGGTGGTAGGATATGAACCTCCTGCTGGGCCTCCAAATCCAAATGACCCAGGGGGTACAAACCTACAAGGCACTGAAGGTATGTTATCATTTCTCAGAATTTCCCCCTCCCTCACAACCTAGGGTGCATCTACACTGTAGAAATAATTCAATTTCATACCACTTTAAGTGCTGTAGCTTCATCCTATGGAATCCTATGGGGTTTGTAGTTTTACAGGGTCTTTAGCCTTCTCTGCCAAAGAGTGCTGGTGCCTCACAGAACTACAAATCCCAAGATTCTGTAGGATCGCGTCATGGCAGTTAAAGTAGTATCAAATTGCATTATTTCTACAGTGTCGATGTACCTCTATACATTTGTCTAAAAGAAAACTGGTTGGCAACAATTATTACCCAAAGAAACTAGCTAGCTCGAATGTAATTTGATGCTAATAATAAAAATCTTGCATTTGTGCAGTGTCCTCTCTCTTCTCATTCTTCAGTGTAGCTGTGAGGGGAAAAACTAGACACATTTGCTGCTTTGCACTAACTATAGAACCTAATTGCATCTGAGGAAGTAGCCTCAGGTCTACAAAAGTTCATGCAACAAACTTCTCTGTTTCAGTTAGTCTCAAAGGTGCTAGAAGATCCCATTGTATACTATCTAAATTCAGAGAGGACAGTAGTTTGCTTAAACTTTGGATAGTGAAGCCTGTAAACCATGCTGATTGGAACAATTAAACTGCACGGTCGATTTAACGATAGAACAAAAGAGCAGAAGAAAGTATTTCCAGTTTCTATATGACCATGTTTTAGGAGGAAGAGGGAAGGATGTGTGCATCTACAGGAAATTGTAGATTCATATAGGCTACAACTGCACTGCAGAAATAATGCATTCAGCATTGCTTTATCTGCCTATGGAATCCTGGATTTGTAGTTTGTTTGTTTTTTTGTGGCACCAGAGCTGTCTGACAAAGAAAGCTAAATCTCTTATAAAACATCAAATGCCAAGATTCCATAGCATTGAGCTATGGCAGTTAAAGTGGTGTCAAACTGCATTACTTCTGCACTGTTGATGCAGCCAGGGTGGCTATATGAAAAAGAAGACAAGGATTTTGTTCCTTTAATAGGTGTATGATAGAAGTAATTTCAGCAAAATGGCTTGTTATGCAAGTGTCACCTGCTTGAGTTCCCTCTTATTAAAGGTGAAGATGCCCTGTGGCTGTACTTATACAGTATATGTAACACAAAACCATATGTTTGGCTTTACATCCAAAAAGGCCAAAAGATGAATAAAAAGTAATTTGTCTTAAGCTATTTTCCGATGGTCATTTGGGCTCAAACTACACAGGACAAAAGGTAGAATTCAACCATATATCCATATTAGTCTGTAGAATCAGTATGTAGAGAGATCTTGTAGCACCTTTGAGACTAAGTGAAAGAAAGAAGTTGACCACATGAGTTTTCATAGACTTAAGTCTACTTCCTCAGTTGGATCTGAGGAAGTAGACTTCAGTCTACAAAAGCTCATGCGGCCAACTTCTTTCTTTCACTTAGGGCTGAAACAGACAGTCCTAAAGGGGTGGTGTAATGCTGCCCCTTTGAGCACCGGATCGAGGCTGCATGCTGCAGCAACTGCATGCCGCAGCCCTAATCCAGCATTTTCCAGCCCAAAAAGAAGCAGCAAAATACCTCTCCCTTTTGGGGTGGAAGAAGAGGGCCCTTGCTGCCACTGCCGTGACTTTTCGGCATTTTGGCAGCATAGCGCATGTAAATGCCATGCCGCCAAAACAGCATGAAGCTGTGCAGCTTCTCAGCAAGATGGGGCAGCATCAGAGCATGTGGCATCTAAACGCTGGACTCAGATGCTGCTCCCAACCTGGTGCTTACTGTGGTCTGTTTTGTCCCTTAGTCTCAAAGGTGCTACAAGATCTCTCTACAGGACAAAAATAGATGCAGATGTGTTTGTTTAAACCAGGAGTTGATGTAATCAATAAGGAAGTAGAGGTACAATATTCACTGCAAAAATAGTATACAGGTGAAGGAAGTGCATCATTGTCCACTCTATAGTTTCTCAACCCCTTCCTTAGACACATTTTCTGAATAGGCCTGAGCTGAATTTGGGCATGGAGAAAATTGCTTAAGGGAAGGGACTGTGCTTAAAGGTGAAAGGCTATTTTGCTGTTATAACTGGATACATGCACCTTGTGGCTCTTCCCTCTATATATGACTGGGGCTGAAACAAATAGATCTGTCATTTATGACATTTTGCCTCTAGAACTGCTGCCTAAGGGCCTGAAATAGAGGCAGTCACTTTCACCTCGTGGCTCTATAAATCAAGTTCTTGCCTGAAGATTATTGCCCGAGACAGTTGCTGTTATGATTTAGAGCCTCTCCCAAATGTTAGCTTTTTATGTCATGAAAACCGATTTGTTAGTTTACAGAAACTTTGTTGTATAGCCAGTGATTATATTGCCTTGCCTTTAACTCCTAGGTGAGAAAGAAGGATCTTGTTAGTAAAGAAATATACTTGGAGGCCAGGGTGTAACCTTTCCCCCAAGCTACAAAAACTTGTTCTGCCAGTTTTCATCAAGGAACATCACCTTTAAGCCATAAATTGTATTGTAAAAGGAAAATCAGCTAGGCTCTTATGGTTTTGGCCAGGCATACAACTTGCTGCCAGCTGGGAGTGGAGCTTAAACAATGGAAACATTTGATTAATTTCCCAAAAGTCAGAATAAAAGTTGTGCAAATTTTGTCTTGAAAATGGAAGGAGGAAATTAATTCAGATATATCCTCATAAACAGTGATTCCTCTTTTGTAATGCAATACACAGTTCCCCTCTACTTGTATTTTGAAGTGATGTGACCTGCCACTTTTATAGTTCATTTGTCTATTTGTCTGGACTAAAAAGTTTTAAAGTAGCTGCTTATATTCTTTTAAGATGATGCTCAGTTTCATAAAATGATTTTGTTTTTGTTTTTTTATCTATCAGTGAAGAATCTGAAAGAGAAAAAATATATATTCTTGTTGTTGTTGTTGTTGTTGTTGTTGTTGTTGTGTGAATCCTATTCTGCAGTCATAGAATTTGAGTTCCTAAGAATGTTTCTCAATTTTGTTCTACACCATCTGGGCATTCTTACTCAATATATTCAGAATCTCTCTATTTAGGAAGTGCAATTAATGACACTAGAATGGAGATCTCTTTGTGGTATCACTATTTGTGGTGAAGTTTTGCAATTTATATTTCTGAGGAGCAGCCAAATGATGTTGCACAAAATCAAATTTTACAGTTTCAGTTCCTTTAAGGCACAAATTCAAAGTTATTTGGGAGGGGAGCCTCATTTAAAATATACTGTTCTGTAATGAAGTACAGACCACTCTCATTAAGACTGCAATTATATACGCTTAACTAAGGCAACATCTGGACTGCAGAAATAATCCGTTGACACCTCGTAACTGCCATGGTTCAGTGCATAGGAATTCTAGATTTGTAGTTTGTTGTCCCCCAGTGTTGTCTAACGAGAAGGGTAAATTGTCTCACAAAATTTCATTTCCTAGAATCCAGAGTATGAACCATTGGCAATTCAGGTGTAGCAAACTGGATTATTTCTGCAGTGGTGGATGCAATCTAGGAGTAATGGAAATGGAATAACACTTCTTCTGAATAGACATTGCTGTTAATGTTTTTAATTGGGTATAAGTGCCTCTATCGCACACTAGGCAACAGTCTTAATACCAATGCATAACGCATTCAGGTTGGACTACTGCAAGATGCCCTTTGCGGGGCTACTTTTGAGTCTGAAGAAATTTGTTGTTTTTCAAGATGCAGTGGTCAGTTGGTACCAAGTGAATTAGTCCTTTATCACAGTAGGGCAAACATGGTTAAGGAAAAAGCAACATGGGTTATACGTAAATGAAATAAAACATGTATGTGAGAGTCAGGTGACTCAGCAGAAGCCAATTGAGAACCACACAGGTGTAAATGGTAAATACAATTAAACAAGTCCTGAATGCCAAGGACAAGAAATGTAAATTGGATAATGGACACATCTGTACAAGTGGTTAAGTGGTCAAGGCTGAGATGATGAAATCATTAATTGTAGATGAACCAAGAGAACCAATGAGAATGTTGTACACGCCTACTGTGGTGGAAACAGACAACAGTAGGTGTACAATGCATTGACTATAATAATGACTATGCACCAATGTATTTTGGGGTGTAGAGTGGGTATAGAGTATAGAGTTTGTGTTGGATGTTTTGGAGCTGTATATAGTAGAATAAAGTAGATCTTTTATTTAAATACTGAGTTGTGTCTGGTGTCTTGGGTGAAGCTACAAGAACCAGCTGGATCCTGAAGAAGGTGAAGAACTTCTGTGGAAGCAAGAAGTGAGAAGGCTTGGAGATTTGTCAGGGTCTTCAGCCTATTCTCTGTAACTCGCTAAGCTATAACCACTGGCCAAACTGGTCAGCGCGGTGCACAACCAGGTGGTGAGTTCGAGCAGAGGTGAAGACTACAACTCCCATCATCCTTGTATGATTATGATAAATATCAGGCATTTCCTGTTTACTCTCGTTTAACTTGCTTGTTTAAATCCTGTTTGCCCCTGTTGTGATAAAGCAGTAAGACTGTGTTGGTTTTATCTTCTGTGATGGTAAACTGTAGTTTTCTATACAGTGCTGTTTTGATGTTCAAAGCAGAAAGGGGGCATTTTGGCCTTCCAATGCAATTTGATAGTAAACTTCCATCAGCACAGCCAACATAACCGTGGGGAATTGATGGGAACTGCAATTCAGCACACTGAAGCACCAACTTTTAAAGCTTTAACTAGCATGGGCAATGGACATAACTTTTTGGTCAATAAATGTATGGAGCACATAGATCAGGAGTGAGCAATTTCCCACCACCAGTTTTCACCTCAGAATCCGGTCGGTTTTTCCTGTTTAGTGCAGATTCGACCCTGGTCATCATGGAGTGCTCAAATCATAACCTTACGGGCTGTCATACCAGCCCCAATTTAAAGAAGAAGAAGTAAAATCAGAATTGGTCGAACATCCACATTTGATTTTGCTGTGGCTGTGGTGGATGGGCGAAAACAAAGAAAGTGATGGTATGTCTTATTTCCAGGCCTCCAGGTATAGAAACTATCCTCTTTTTTAATATAACATATATATTGTGAAAAAGACTAGTTCCATATATTCCATAAATTCCATATATTATTATGGCAGGCAATCTGAGAGTAGCCAAACATTCCTCGTGACATATGGGATTCTTATTTGTACTATCAAATTTTTTGTCTGTATATGTTAAGAAATTTTGTTACTCTGGTTGTTTGTTTTTGTTTGTAAAGTTTGAATGGGTGACGTTACTTTTACTGTAATGCCAAACGTCAGGCTGTGCAGACCGCCCCTAAGAGGTGGCCTGCAGCCACCTCCAGCTGTGCTGGATTGGGACCACGTCAAACGCATGCCGCGGCCCTGATCTCATCTTTGCAGGGCACAAAAAGGAGCTGGAAAAGGGAACAATAGCTGTGGTGCCCTGGCTTTAAGGTGTTCCTTTGGCTCTGTGTTATGTAAACGCAGCGCCAGAGGAGCACTGTGACACTGCGCGCTGTGTGGAGTGGCACACAGCATCACACCACCATGGGGGCAGTGTCAGCGTATGCGTCGTATGGACGCCATGCCTCGACTCCACCCCCAGGCTGGCCTTAATGCACAGCCCCTATGTTTTGTGGTTGTAGCTTTATTGCTACAATTTTAGTGTTCTGTTAAAATTGCCTGTGGTATGTTTTATACAACTGTGAACCTCACTGAAATATCCTCATGTAGAAAAGTGAAGAAGTGAGGTATCTGCCAAATTCCACTTCACAGTACTTTACAAATCTTCAAGCAGCAGATTCCATTGTGCCTAGATAACTGCCATGCTAAATAGCTTCAGGCAAAGAAGAACAAATAAATCTATCCTTTTCACACATATTCCTTCATAAATCTCTTCTTTCATTTCTGTATTGATCTGTGGCAGTCCTTAAAAATCTATGCAAATAAACACATTCAAATAAGTACTTAGATAATATTTTTAACTTAATGTACTTTGTTATAATGTAAACAGCTGAGAACTACATTAAAAGCAAAAATTGTCATTGACTCAGGGGCTTGACAGGCCACCCCTTTTCATGCTGGATAGGGGCTGCAGCAACTATATGCTATGGCCTGGATCTCTCATTTCCACAGCACAATAATGAGCCGCAAATAGCGACACCTTTTTGTGCCCTGCAAAGGGCACCATAGCTGCTGGTGCATGGCTTTTCCATGCTTGTTTGGCACTGCATCATGGAGATGCAATGCCAGAGGAGCACTGTGATGCCATGCACCATGTGGAGCAGCGCATGGTGTCACGCTGGTCTGGGGGTGGAGATGGGGCATGCGTCATGTGGATGCCATGCCCTGACTCCACTCCCAGGCTGGTCATAAGTGCCAGTCTGTCAAGCCCCTAAGTTCCAAGTAGATCTGATTTATTTGTTTGCAAATCTGTGAAGACTGAATTCCTCAAGCATCCTTGCTTTGAAGAGGCACACAGAGACACACAGAGAGATGATGGTCAAAATCCTTTTGGGGAGTAACAAATTTATAACCTGGAGTTATTCATAACTGTGTTGTATTCAGTTCCTATGTATTTCCCTAGTTTAAGGGACATATGTTGTTGTTGTCAACTGCCCACAAGTTGTGGTGAGATTTTTTTTAAGCACTCAGAACACTAGACTTATCCATATCTTTGGCAGATGGAGAAGATGATGAAGGTGATGAGAATATGCCTGATGGTGGATCCGGCAGTCTCCCCACAGACGGTCCAAGTGGCACACGTGAAACTCAGCTTACCCGGCGTATTTCCAAAGGAAAGAAAAACCGGAGGGTGCTTTCTAATAAACCTCAAGACTTTCAGGTTGGACAGTTCTTGGAGACCACATACTATGTGATACCCTTGAATGCATGATAAGTTTAATTCTGTGCCATTTTTGAGGATAAACTAATCCTGCAATCCCATGCATAGATTACCTATGAATACAATCATACTTACTTCTGAATTCCACTTGTGCTGTAAATGTCAGTGAGAAAAAACAGATGAAAAGTAAACATATTTATCTTTCAGTTCAGAAATCTCCAGATCTTTCAGAAGCTCTTATTCAAATCTTGGAAGGTTCTTTTCCCTGATGTAATATCTTTGGCTTGAGCCCATACTAACAAAGGAGTGGTAGGAATAAGTGTTAGGGCTTCAGTGCAAAGGCTGGAAAAGCTTGCTTCTGCTAAATACCTAGACAATATTGGATAAGCTACAGTTCTAAAGTGTACATGCAGTGTTCTCTAAACTGGGGTGAGCAACTTGTGATCCTCCAGATGTTGTTGGATTGTAGATACTATCCTCATTCTCATATTTATTTATACCCCACAGTTTGTCCAGGATTGGAACTCAAGGTGGCTGGCTAGGGCAAGCCAACAACAACTGGAGAGCCACAAGATGGTGGTTACCTTTGCTTTAAATATGTGCACTGTCATCTAGTGCAGGGGTAAGGACTATGTAGTCTTCCAGATGTTGCCAAACTGCAACTCTCATAATCTCCCTCCATTTATCATACTAGATAGGACTGATGGGAATTGTAGCTGAACAGCTTTGGGAGTGGCAAACATTTTCCACTCCTGATGTAGTGACTTGTGTGTATGAAGTAATGTTGCACTTACCTGCAGGACTTCTCCACCGTGTTTAAGAAGGTGTTCCTTATGTTCTGAAATGGAAGTTCCCACTAATGCATGTACTTTTTTGATAATAGGCAATGAAAGGACAATGTGAACAGCTCCATTTGTTTTTGGGAACTAGTGGAACTTAGGATTCTGCCTGTTAGAACTAGAGGTTCTTGTGAATTTACTAAACTCCATACACTGGTCCCTGTGTGGATGGCTAGTTAATTCTATCAGGAAAACATTTTGTAAATGAATGGGAATTGCAGCTTTCCAGATGTTATTGAACTGCAAATACAGCACACTTCACTATGTGGCTAAGGCATCTAGGGCTGCTGGGAACTGGAGTTCAAGAGCATCTAGAGGGGTCTATGATTCCTATGACTGGCTTATATGAGAAAAACCATTCATTCAGTGGGAAACAAAAGAAAACATAACTGATCTAACATCTGTAATTCTCTGTTTCTCACTCCCTCTATGTCTTTCCTGTCTCTGCCAGATTCGTGTTAGGGTCATTGAAGGCCGTCAGTTGAGTGGGAATAATATAAAGCCTGTTGTGAAAGTACATGTTTGTGGCCAGACACACAGAACAAGAATCAAAAGAGGGAACAATCCCTTTTTTGATGAGGTAAGTTTGATGCACATTTTGCAAGTCTTCTAGCTGACAGGCATCTTTAAAAAAAACCTTAAATAGAAATGTAAAGGTGTTTTAATTATAAAAGTCCATTTCTGTCTTTTTAAAAAGACACTGAGGTGGCTAAATTATCTAAGTAAAAATTACTAAAATGTTTTCTATATGAAGATATGGGAAAATCCAAGGGATAAACAACACACTCATTAAATATTTCAAATTTTGTTTTTGCATCTGAGGAAGCATGCAAGGCATGATGACTGGACTGGAACTACCACTGTGGAGGAATAGAGGAAGTTTAGATCTCACCTAACCATAATTGTAGGGAGAACCCACTATTGACAGATTTAGGGGGGAAAGACCCTTATTTGTGTTCAATAGTCCCAGTCCAAATTATGTCCCTATGTGCATGTTCGGAGTTTTAAAAAAAGAAAAGGAGATTCAGCTTCACACTACAATTTTAATGCGATATATAGAGTAGTCTGAATTGCAGCTATGGGCCCTGCAATGGATCACGCTCACAGCAGGAGGACATAGGTTTGAAGCCTCCTTCTTTTGCTAGGTTCCTAATTTAGTTCATAATTCCCGTGCTTACTTTAGAGTTAAAACAATAGAAACACGCAGCTGCTAGCAATTTGTAATTTGGCTCTTTGTGTGTGATATGAATATTTTATTATCGTAAATAATGCTTGGTTGTGAACAATTTTCTGAGTTGATTGGGAAAACTGTTGATGAGCAGAGGGGTGAGTGGGTAGATAGACAAAGCCCATGAGCTTCTGGGAAAATTGGTGAATCTATATAAGACAAAGAAATAAGATTGGATTTAACATATCTAAGCTATTCTTTCCCCTTATCTTAACAGATATTTTTCTACAATGTCCACATGACCCCTTCAGATCTCTTTGATGAAACAATAAGCATTCGGGTGAGAAAAACGAATGGTATTCCTTATAAGCTGCCTCAGTTTTGTTGAGTACAAGTCAAACATTTTTCTCTTTCTTTCATTTGATTATAGGTGTATGACTCTTATTCTTTACGGGCTGACAGTCTAATGGGGGAATTTAAAGTAAGTGCACTCGATATTCCATCACACATTAATGCTTTAGAGCATTTTGGTGCTCTTGCTACCCAGTTACCAGGGGCCCTTTCACATTACAAAATTGTAGTTCTAGACTTTCACATTTATTTATTTATTTATTTATTTATTGGATTTATATCCTGCCTTTTCCCCAAATGGGGTTCAAAGTGGCTTAAAACTTTAACTGTGATGGATGCCTCTTCTGGAATTTTAGGATTTGCAGATTAAGGAATGGATTTCAGAATTCTCAGTCAGAGAGTTTTAGTGCTTCTCCAAACCCCAGAGTTCCATAAGATGTACCCAATGCAGTTAAAGTGTAATTACATTGTTATAATTGTGCAATGTGAAACAGCCCTAGGGCTATAATAGAGTAGTCACACCCGTTTCCCACAGAGCAAGGCACTATAATTCCATACAAATGATAGTTGCCCCAGTGCCCACTCATCATGGAAAATAGGGTGTGCAAAGTGATTCATTTTAGATAGCTGTACCTATCCTTTCTCACATAGCTTGGGGAAATTACATTTAGAATAGAATAGAAGTTTATTGTTAATAGCTAAAAGCCGTCACAATATAAAATAGATCCAAACAGTAAATACAAAAACAGTATTAAAAAAACCAAGGCATAAAAACCACAAATAAAACAACATGGTAAAATTAGTATGAGAGACCCATCAACAACAACAAAAAAAAACAATAATACATCATAAATTATAAAATAATAAAAACATAAAACTAGAATTACATTTTTAACTCCGTCTCCCAGAATTCCCAGCCAACATGCCACCAGGTAGCATGACCAGTTGCAGTCCAAAAAGTAACTTCTCCAAGTTCTGATCTGCCTTTCCACCAAAAACAGTAACAAATTGCAATTTCTGATTTCATTGTAGGGTAATAGCTTTTCATCAGGATGCTCATGACCACCCACATTTACTTTACCAGTTCTGACACTATTTTGTTATCCTCTAAAAGGTCTTGAGTGTTATTTTGAGATACAGTATTTGGTGCAGAATAAGATGGATACTGCAAAAGTAGGAAAGTGAAGTCAGCTGTAAATAGAGAAAGATTCTATTTTTATACCCTATCACTTTACAATAAATCATACTCAGAGCATGTAAATAAAAATATAAAACTGCAACAACCAAAATGAAAACACAAGAGTAAAAAAACCCCAGGATAATTAAATAAACAGAAGTGAACAATAAACTAAAGACTTATCATATTATCATTGGTTTTAACAGCCACTTAAAATAAGGAGAAATGTGTGTTATTTCAGTTATACAAGCTTAGATTTTGTTATGTAGGGACAATAAAATTGTGTGAAAGCAAGCAAATCACAAAAACAATATGGATATCATGGGGCAGCAATGCATTATATTTTTGTACTTTATGGAAAAAGGAAACCAGTACCTCCTTCTGCAAGGCATCCACTATGGCATGCAACAGTTTGGGGTTGCCAAGTGCATCTCTGTCCCTGGCTACCATTTTTTCTTGGGGGCGGTAACTATTTATTATTATTATTATTATTATTATTATTATATTTATTTGTATCACGCTTTCCCCCCAAAACTGGGACTTAACACAGCCTGCAATTTAAAAGCACAGTACAACTAAAAATCTACAAAAGTGACAATAAAAACAGAATTAAACTATTAACAAACTGTAAGCCGCTCTGATATCCTTTTGGCTGAAGAGCGGGGTATAAATAATAAAACAGTACAACATTAAAACAGTA
Source organism: Sceloporus undulatus (assembly GCF_019175285.1). Lineage (NCBI taxonomy): Eukaryota > Metazoa > Chordata > Lepidosauria > Squamata > Phrynosomatidae > Sceloporus > Sceloporus undulatus. The sequence continues at coordinate 181,052,503 of NC_056524.1, forward strand.
CAACATCCCCAGGACATTCTTTTAAAACTTTCATTTCAAAAAGCCTCTCTGAACAAAAAGGTCTTAGCCTACTGGCAGAAGGAAAACAAAAAGGGGGGCCATTCTGGCTTTCCTGGGCAGGGAGTTCCAGAGTCTAGGGACAGCAACCAAGAAGGCCCTCTCTTGCGTCCACACCAACCATGCTTGCGATGGTGGTGGGACTAAAACAAGGGCCTCTCCTGAGGGTCTCAGAGCCCAAGCTGGTTCATACAGGGAGATACAGTCTGCCAAATAGCCTGGATCTGAGCCATATAGGGCTTTATAGATCATAACCAGCACCTTGAAATGCGTTTGGAAACAAAATGTCAGCCAGTGGAGTTGTCTCAATGGGGGCAGTGTGTGGTCTTTATAACCTGCCCTAGTTAACAGCCTGGCCACAGCTCTTTGGACCAGCTGAAGTTTCCAAACACTCTTCAAAGGCAGTCCCAAGTAGAGTGCATTACAGTAGTCCAGATGGGATGTAACTAAGGCATGTACCACCAAGGCCAGATCCAGTATCTCAAGGACAGTAACTGGGACTTGTTCCAGTTGCTCTTGAACATCCCCCATTACATGGGGATGGAGAATTCCCCTCTCTATGCAGGCTCAAAAGCTGAGGCACATTCCATGACCAGTCAATGGCCAGATAGATGGAACTGCTACCCATTCTTGTCAGCTACTGTCATGCTCCTTGGAAGCAGTCAGATGTGGGAGCAGCCCCATCTATCTCTGCTACCTCCCATAAATACTCTGTCAAAGATGTACACTCTTGACAGCATGGTATAGGCTTCTGCCACACTGCAGAATTAATACAGTTTGAGACTGCTTTAACTGTCATGACTCCATCCTATGGAATCCTGGGAATATGTGGTTTGACAATAGAGTTCTCAGACAGGGAAGACTAAATCAAACCTATATATCCTAGAAGTCTATAACATTGAACTATGGCACTGTCAAACTGCATTAACTCTGCAGTGTAGATGCAGCCATAGAATCTTGGCCTATTTTTGCTTTTGCTGTTGTTATGATTAGTGCTGCTTCAAAGCTTGGTCCCACAGAATTGTAATCTAAAACTTAAACCACTGCACAACACTGGCTGTCTGGCCTGTTTACTGAATTATAATTTGTTGCTGCTGGAGAGATGACATTCTAAATTTTTCTTTCAGATCGACATAGGCTATGTCTATGATGAACCTGGTAAGTGAATGTTCTTCAGACACAGTCTCTTGTATGTTCCTACCACACACATAAAATAATTGGTGGTGGTTGTGCGGTAAGAATGTCTCTTGACATTTTGAATTTCAGGAAGATGGTTAAGGCTGCCGCATATCCACTCATGTAGGAATAAGTCCCCTGAACTCAGTGAGGGTGTTCTCACTAGACGAAACCCCGCGTGCTGAATCGAATCCTAGGAGTGGCGTTCCTACTAGGAACCGATTTAAATCTAGAACTGTTCTAGAGCAACCCGCAATTGTCCCCACTACAAATCGAATCGTGGAGCGGTTTAAAATTTTGAATCGTGTTTCCGTCATTTAACGCGTGTTAAAAAAGTACTAGGGTCAGACCTACATTTTTCCCTTGAATCAGGATAGGAACCGGAGCATTTAAATAGGAACGACAGCCTTTGAAATCGGGTTAGCTGGATGGGAGGAGCGGAGTGCGATGGGGCTGGCCTTGGGGGAGTTGCCCTTTCTGTCCCCATCCGTCGTGGCTGTCGCCATTTTTGCTTCCCTCACCCCTTTGTCTGCTGTGGTCTTTCAATAATAGATAAGGATTTTTTTTTATTTTAATGGTTTACAGGCGCTTAATCTCTTCAGCGCTTTAAGCGCCTGAAGTCCCGGCTGCTCAAGCGCCTGCATCTGCCAAAGGACTACAAGGCTTCCCCTGGTGGATTGCAACCTCCCTTCTGTGTGGGGAGAGCCCATTTCTAACAGAGGAGAGGCAGGAAGGGAAGCCTCCTCTCGAAGAGGCATTCCCTGCCTGCTTGGGCTCTGATTTTGCCCAGGCAGGAAAGGGAAGGCTCCTCGCGAGGAGGCATCTGATCTCGCCCAGGCAGGGAAGGGAAGGCTCCTTGCGAGGAGGCATCTGATCTTGCCCAGGCAAGGAAGGGAAGGCTCCTCACGAGGAGGCATCTGATCTCTCCCAGGCAGGGAACGGCTCTGATCAATGGGGGGGGGGGATAGAGCCTTTCTCCCTCCCTTTCTCAAATGGAATCTGCCTTCTCCTCCAACCCTGGAAAGAGAATCTTTGGGAAGAGTGCTCCCTCCCTGCTTTTCCAGCAGCCTCCTTCATTGATCTCTGGGCTCTCTGAAGGGATTCTCCCTGGCTGTCTTGGGACGTCTCTTGCTCTTGCTTTATTTGGCTTTCACTCTCTCCTCTCTCTTAGGTCTGCAGCCTCTTGCCGCTGGGATCGTTCTCTTTTCCCCTTTTCTGTCTTGTGTCTCTATCCCACTTAAACTGACTGCCTTCTCCTCCTTGAGTCCATCGTTGAAACCCTGGGCTTGGATGCAGAAAGCTCTCTACCCACCCCCTCGAAACTGACTGCCTTCTCCTCCTTGATCCATTTTCCACCCTGGGCTTTGGATGCAGACAGTCTCTACCCACTGAAACCCACTGCCTTCTCCTCCTTGATCCCATTTCCAACCCTGGGCTTGGATGCAGAAACAGTCTCTACCCACTGAAACCCACTGCCTTCTCCTCCTTGATCCCATTTTCCAACCCTGGGCTTTGGATGCAGAACAGTCTCTACCCCTGAACACCCACTGCCTTCCTCCTTGATCCCATTTTCCAACCCTGGGCTTTGGATGCAGAACAGTCTCTACCCACTGAAACCCACTGCCCTTTCTCTCCTTGATCCATTTTCCAACCGGGATGCAGAACAGTCTCTACCCACTGAAACCCACTGCCTTCTCCTCCTTGATCCCATTTTCCAACCCTGGGCTTTGGATGCAGAACAGTCTCTACCCACTGAAACCCACTGCCTTCTCCTCCTTGATCCCATTTTCCAACCCTGGGCTTTGGATGCAGAACAGTCTCTACCCACTGAAACCCACTGCCTTCTCCTCCTTGATCCAATTTGGCAAACACACACACACACTACAGACAGACAGACAGACACGATTATATATGAATACTCACACACACACATGCATATATATATAAATGCATACACACACACACAAACATATAGGTATATATACACATATATATTTGTGTGTGTGTTTGCACACATGTATATATATATATGCATATGAGTGTGTGTGTGTGTGTGTGTATATATATATATATATATATATATATGGTAATTATATACTTTTTTAATTTATGAAAAAACCCTTATCTGTTGTTCCAAACCCACTGTAGAAATAATACAGTTTGAGACCCCTTAACCTGACCTGGTTCAGTACTAAGGAATTATGGGAACTGTTGTGTTTGTGAGACATTTATCCTCCTCTGCCAGAGAGTGCTGGTGCCATAATAAACTACCATTCCCAGGATTCCCTAGCACTGAGTTATGGCAGTTAATATGGGGAGACACAGAAGAGGACGTTTGAGCGATTAAGCGCCTTCATTGGTCCATTTGGGGAAAAAACCCGCCAAAAATACATCGATTCACAAACTGTCAATGAAATGGAAACGATGCCAAAAGTTAAATCGCTTCCAAATATTCCAGATTAACGTTACGTCATTCTGACGTACTATTGATTGACAGCTCCAAATAAGGTATGGAGGAGAAAAATCGATTTATTTAAACACTGATTTCATGCCAAGTAGGAACGCTTGCAGGTAAAAACTTCGATTTAAAAAAACAGATAGGAACGAAGAATAAAAGCAATTTGGAACGCGGGATAAGACCAGGGTTATTTTGAATCGGTTTTATTAAAAACATTGTATTTTAAATCGTTTCAAATCTTAAGTGAGAACACCCCCACTGAAACTTTTTGAGTAGGACCATGTTACCTATAAAAAGATTCTGATCTGTAGTATGCTAATTAAAATTATCCATAGCCGTTATTTGTAAGTAACATCACAATTCTGGAGATATATGAATTGGTGCCAATGCAGTTGCAACAACAATCTTTGGAACAGGTCTATTCTGCTAGGCAGCCTTACAAAAACAGTTGTAGTCTCTTAGGGAAAAAAAGGTATCCATTACATTTCCCCTGCCCTTTTGATTGGGAATGAGGAATATTTGACCATTGAGGTCATTTAGATTACATCTTCCATCCTTATCTTTTTCTGTATTGGGAGTTGTAGGCTGCAGCTTCTGGAAGACTAAAAATTCCTCACCAGACAGATAGGTAGCAGTTGCTCCTCAGCACTACCATCACGACTGCATCTTTTTTTTTTAAAGCATACTTTATTTATAAGGGCTAGAAGATGATGTGTTGTAACTTTGTCATTGTTTCTTATTTGTTTCAGGCCACTCAGTAATGAGAAAATGGCTACTTCTAAATGACCCTGAAGATACAAATTCAAGTCCTAAAGGGTACTTGAAAGTCAGCATGTTTGTTCTTGGAACAGGAGATGAACCACCAGTAAGTTTAACAGATATTTTTCTTCTACTAATATGCCTCATTGCTTAGTTCTGGGTTCGGGAACATTTGACCTTCCAGATGTTGTGGGACTCTGACACCCATCAGTCATAGACACTAGGCCCAATGACTGATGGGACATGTAGTCCAAGAATACCTAGAAGACCACAGGGGCTCTGCTCTGGGATTAGTTCATACAGATGACAGTGCCTGAATTTCTTTTAGTAGTAGAAAGAACTAGAATGATTGAAGCTGCTTACTGTATGTTTCTTTTCCCCAGTTCTGCTTGCTCCACTATTTTCCACCCTATTGCCACAGTGCTTATCTTCCATGACCTTCTACATCGCTGCCTTTCCAAGGTACAGCTCCTCTTAACTTTTCCCTGTTTCTGATCTTTTGGGTATAGCTGCTCCTTGCTCATAATGCTGCTTTTCCTTGCTGTTCCCAGACTCCGAACATTTTGTGAAAAAGTACTGGTATTTTATCCCAGTATGTTCTCATAAATGTCCTTTGTGGAAAAATGCACAAAATTCTGTGTGTCTGTGTGTGGGAGTGTTGTAATGCTGTGGTAAATGTGAGACATCATAGAATTTGTAATTTCACTAGCCTTCAGGGTTTTTTAAAATATATATATATATATATATTTTATTAATTTATATGCTCCTTAACTGACAGTAGCCTCAAGGTGGTTTACAAATGTAAAAACAAAAGTCAATAGACTCACAAATTTTATAATGAAAACAAATTTTATAATACAAGACATTTTGTGGTAAAAAGCCATTTTTAACTAATAAAAACAAACAAGTAAGCCCAAACACATCTTACTGTAGTGTAATGTAAAGTCTGACTTAAAAGGTTGAAGCCTGGAATTCATGAACAGTCCAACCTTAAATTTAAAGTATTTTACTGATTAATTATTATGGACATGTTGCAGATATAATGTTAATGACATTTTAGCTACAGCTGCACCACCTTACCTATATAACAAATATGGAGCTGCCAAGTTATGTATTCATTGACAACTAAAGGTTTCAGAAATAATAATCACTTTTTGAAACTCTGCCTCAGAAGGCATTAGAATATTATTGTTGTTTTTATTATTACTATTTTGGGACACCCTTCACTGGTATACAATTACTGGGAGAAATGAGTGACTTTGCTCACATTGGAATAATTGTCAAGTGTCAAGTTAACACTACGCTTACATATATCTTATTTTTGGTCACTATAGAAGATAATAGAGCCAGGATAATGGTTTGAGCATTGGACTATGACTCTGGAGCCCAGGGTTCAATTCCCGACTGACTATGAAACCCACTGGGTGACCTTGGACAAGTCATATACTCTCAGCCTCAGTGATACTACACTTGATCTTAGCCAAAAGGCCGAGAAGCGATTGCCAATCTGCTCTGAACCAATCTTGCCAAGAAAACCCCATGTTTGCCTTAGGGCAGTGGTAGGCAACCTGCGGCCCGGCAAGGCCTTGGGACCGGCCCCAGCCCAGTCCTGCCACCGATTGCCGCTGGAGCCTTTGGCCTCTCACATGAGGACGTGGGGCCTTTGGCCTATCAGGAGGAGGCAGGCAAGGAGGGGCAAGCGGCAGGCAAGGGGGGCAGTTGTCTATAGAAGCCTCCGAAACATGCATTTATATTAACATTTTTTTAAAAAAATCAGCAATTTTTTTAGCGTGTCCTCCATTTTTTTAAAAAAGCGTCTTCCATTTGAAATTTTTGTCCTACATTTGGCCCGGTTTATTTATTTATTTATTTAAAAATATTTAATTATTTATTTTTTGGCTTCAGCCCCCCAGTTGTCTGAGGGACAGCAACCCGGCCCCTGGCTCAAAAAGGTTGCCTACCCCTGCCTTAGGGTCACCATAAGTTGGAAATTACTTGAAGGCACATATCATACATAGAGATGTCCCTTAGAGTCACTGAAGCTCCCTGCATGGCCCTTTATGCCTGCAAGAGAGTAGTGAAGGGGATTTGGAAGTGTCTGGCTGTGCCGGCTTGTGTGTATGTACCTTCAAGTCACCTGTCAACTTAGGGATGACTATTTAATAGGGTTTTCTCAGGCAAAAAATACTCAGAGGTGGTATTGCCAGTTCCTTCCTCTGAAATATAGTCTGTAGCTCCTAGTATTTGTTCATGGTCTCCCAAGCACTAACCAGAGCTGACCCTGCTTAGCTGCCATGATCAGATGGGATCTGGTACTTTTAGGGTATATAGGCCACAAATGATTGTATCAGTCACTGATACCTCTGTAAGACCCAGTGAACTTCAGTGGTTGATGTAATTTTGTTGCTTTTGGCCACAGGGCCATGGACAGATGCTTCTTTTCCAAGCGCAAAGAACTGTGTGGGTGAGGAGATTCAGCATCTCTACAGTAGGTCCAGACAGTGATGGTAAATCACTCTGCATAATGCAGGTCCACTTACAGTATACTGAGCAATGCAAGATTGCAAGCAATAGTTTAATATGCTGAATCCTCCTCCTCTAAAATAATAATAATACCCAGAAACAAAATAACAAGAGTTGTTAGAGAGGTTTTGCTGTCTTTGCTATTGGTAAAATGATAATATATTCAAATATGTCTTCAACAGGTGGAAAACAGAGAACGAGATAATGAAAATGATGATGTAGAAACTAACCTTTTGCTGCCAGCTGGGATAGTACTCCGATGGGTCACTTTCGTTCTTAAGATCTACAGAGCAGAAGATATTCCCCAGAGTATAAACTTTTTTTTACATTTCTGAGTTGTGTTTATTAAAATTGGCAATGCTTATAACTCACTAATCCCAAACTTTTTAAAAGTATACAAAATGGAGGTGGGGGAACCAGCATAGGCCAATGAAGACTGAGCAAACTCTGGAGTGCACTGAATGCTGACCGATTGCTGGAGAAAAGTAAATAAATAAAAGGAAAACCAGGGAAGGGGCATACAGTGAAATCCTGAGTGGAAGCAGTCTGCACTACAATATTTTGTTACAGGGCTCCAGTTTTAGTGCATTGATTAGGTTCCTTAAGTATAGCAATCAACTGCAACATCGTTGTATATTCATAAAGTACAGTATAGACTTTTTAGTGGTCAAAAACAATTGCTTTTATTCTTTTCTCCTTTTCTCTTTGGTTTCTGTTCAGTGGATGATGCTTTTGCCCAGACAGTCAAGGAAATATTTGGAGCAGAAGCAGACAAGAAAAACCTTGTGGACCCGTTTGTAGAAGTTTGTTTTGCTGGGAGAAAGGTATTCTGTGCTAATAGCAGAGATGTATAATTAAATATCTAGGTTTAAGGCTTCAGAAAGGTCTTTGGAACAGAGGGACAGCTCATAGATCCATTTTCCTGTTATGAAGGCTCAGCAGATGATTAGGGCAATATACATAACTTAAGATCATCTCTATCTTAGTTCACTATTAACCTTATAATGGTCATTAACTCTATAATGACTCATGTTACAGATCTTGTTCCTATTCCAACATTAACACTATCCTTAAGTGTATAAGGGCTAGGATTTCAAGTTTCTCCATAAGCCAGCTTCAATATCTTAGGTAGTGTGTCTTCCCCCCCCCCCCTTACTTTATTATACTGTAATCAGTTCTGTCAGAGTCAACCACTATAAAACAAACAATAACTTTCACTGAGAAACATACAGAAATAAAGTCAGGCCTTCATATCAGTGGGTTAGCCATCCACAGATTGGTGCATCTATGGATGGTCCTGCCCCATTATTGTCAGTGGCAGCATATGCACACAGCCACACTGACACAGCCACATGGACATTCACATCCGTTGACGGCAATGGGAATTGAGGTCCTACATTTTTTGATATTGGTGGCGGGGTCCACAACTGAATCCCTGCCAAATATGTAGGGCCAAATGTATCTTATGTGAATTAACTTCCAGCTTAATATGATTACATTAAAATCAAACTCTTGGCAGTTTTTAGCCACTGTTTACTACCTTCTTCTAGATGCACATCTCTGTATCAACTCTTCAGCTATCTCAACTCTTTTCCCCTCTGTTAGTAGAACCACTAACCAGACTAGATCAACTGTCATATCTAAATTCTGCTTTTTAAAACCCCCCACTTACATGAGGCCTCTCCCATCAAACAAGCTGTGTTTCTCTCTTCCTGTGCTGTGCATTGTCTGGCAACCAGCTATCAAACTGCACTTCACCCCCCAAAATAGTCAGCTGTTAAAGCCACTTTGTCACGATATAGCTCACTAGAAAAGACAGCAATGTTTAGAAAGATAGAGGGCAGTAGGAAGGCAGGAAGATGGTACATAAGATGGATGGACTCAATCAAAGAGCACATGGCCTTAAGTCTGCAGGAACTGAGCAGGGCTGTTGAAAAATATCCTAAACGTAATCTAAAAACATTCATAGAATCCAGTTTTGACTTAGTTAAAACAGCAATCTCAAACTTAGAATGCCATGTGAAACAGCTGCCTGCCAAAAGCTTAAAAGAGACAGGACCAGCCTAACTTGCTAAGCTGGGCTATGCAAAAGATTTTAAATTTCTGGCAGGCTCATATGGGAGGAGTCACTCTTTCAGATATCTTGGCCCCAAGTGGTTTAGGATTTTATAAGTCAACACTAGCACCTTGAATTGAGCTCAGAAACAAATGGGAAGCCAGTACAGTTTTTTCAGGACTCTAAAATGCACACCTGAAACTAGTCTGGCTCCTGCATTTTGCACTAGCTGCATCTTTGGAACACTTTCCAAAGGAAATCCCACCTAGAGTGCATTATAGTAATCTAATCAGGAGATAGCTAAACCATGCACCACTGGGGCTAGATCTGCCTTCCTCAAGAATGGGTGCAACCCCATCCAGAAGATCAGGTTTGTAGCTTGGCAGTGCCCCTGGATTCAGTGCTATGACTCTAAACTTTAGCATAGCCTTCAACATTTCAGAGATAGAAACTGGAGCACATGTGGACAAGCTAACTCTGTGTCCAAACTCTGGTTAGGGCTAGCTATGGATTAATGAAACAAGTAAACTTCAAACCATGTTTAATAGTTCTGCCCTCTCCCCTTCTCCACCGTTAAGTTTTAAAAACTAACTGCAATTCCTGGTTTCAGCATAACATCAAGCCATAGGTAGTTGAACAAGGAACCTCCTCATGGCCTTGCTGGAGATGCAAAAGAGAGGCAGAAACCATAATTCTGTGCATATGTTACTGAACTGTCGTTTTATGTGCAAATCAGGCCAGTTTACTTTTCTGAGAATAGGGTTTTTATGCTGATCAATTGTTTCTAAGGTCCAAAACACACTACAGAAATAATCCAGTTTGAGATTGCTTTAACTGCCCTGGCTCAATGCTAGGGAATTCTGGGAACTGTAGTTTTGTGATATATTGAGCCTTCTCTGTCAGAGAGCTCTAGTGCCACTATAAACTACAGTTCCTAGGATTTTCTAGCACTGAGCCAGGACAATTAAAGTGATCTCAAACTGGATTATTTCTGCAGTGTGTTTTGGACATATATTTAGCAAATCTCAGTTAGGCCTACTAGTGCTGATGTGGAGGAGGGGTGTTTAAATAACTGGACTTCAATAATACTTTGTTTTACATGTGATGGGTTTTTTTTTTTTTTTTTTTTTTTGGCAGGTTTGCACAAATATAATTGAAAAAAATGCTAATCCAGAGTGGAATCAACTTGTTAATCTTCAGATCAAGGTCTGTTGCTTGTGGCACCAGAACACTACTATAATATGTTTTTCCCCCCAGAAATAAGACATTGATTAATTAGTACAGTCTTCTTTTTTTCTAGTTCCCTTCAATGTGTGAAAAAATAAGGCTGACGGTGTATGACTGGTGAGTTCCATCTTGTTATGTATACAGTTGCATACAAAACAACAATTATAGTGCCAAGAAAAAGTGTTTTGACACAAGGTGCCAACATACGTTCATTACTAGCATTGTACAAGCAGCCACAGAATTAATTAAATGCCATTTACAGAGGGGTGTTCAGTTTATTTGTAATAATCATTAGTAATAGTTTGGTGATTTTGTTAATTGCCGTTGTTACAGAGCATGACAAACTCCCATGAGTTCTTTGCGCTCATTAGCTACTCAGCTGGAATCATTATACAGATCATTAGAATGGTTTTGTGGTTGATTATGTCCATTAGGCTTACTTCCAGCAGGGTTGGTCAGGCAGTAGAGGGAGAAGGGAATACAGGAAGATATCATTTCTAAGATGCTAAAAAATATATGCACTTTATTTTAACATTCTTTTGAGAAATGCATATTGTGCCATCTGATGGCCAGCAGAGGAACTGAAATTAGCCACTTGAATATGTAGTGGCAGGACAACCCATCTTTTCTTCTAATCTTTATAATGGTTTTAAAAAATAAATACAGTAAAAAAATCATAGAAATAGTAATGAGTAATAATCATATAATCATATTAATAATGTGCATATCATTTACAGACTCAACACTCACAATATTCAAGTATGGTACATAGTGAAAACAGAATGTGTCTGTGATTATTGGAAACACAATGCATAGTTTAAAATCACATATTTGTGCCACTGTTCTACTTAATTGCAATATTTTTACACAGGGATCGTCTTACAAGAAACGATGTTGTGGGTACCACATATTTAAGCCTTTTGAAAATTGCTGCTTCTGGTGGAGAAGTTGAAGGTAAACTCATCTTTCCTTAGTTTTTCATTCTTCAAGGGGGTTCTAGCAACTTCACCATGGAATCAAGTGAACAAAAGCATTCAGCACAAGAATAGAGTATCACGAATAGTGCAGTAGACAGCATCTGGGCATATACTGGGATAAACTGTGCTGTTGCAATTGCATCAGTGATCATATTTATCCACCACAAAAGTTTTCATGAAGATTTCATGGGTCGCTTAGTATCAAGAGATGAGCTACGTGCTACTACTGATACGCTAAAAGTATGCTTCATGAACTTAGAATGACAGCAGTTAAATAAATCACTCTTAAATTAGTCTTAATATGTTGAAAGGTCTAAATCCACCATCGCTCCGAGATGTCTGCTAATGTAAGCTTCTCTCTTTCCTGCAACCTTCTGTACAGCCTGAAAATCTCTTTTTGAGGGCTGTGGGAAAAGAAGGAATCATCAGCAACAAATCCCTTTGCACAGCAATTCCATTAGATCCAATCCAGAAGTTATCTAACCTAAGGCATGCCTCTACTAGCATACATATTTGTACCAGGGCCCTACTGGCTACACACAAGGGATAATAGGTTAAGATTTCAGCTGAGGTTCACGTCTTGTATCCACAAATGGACGTTACATTTCCATGGTTTTCTGGTTTGATTTCGCCTAAATAATGAATCTACAATTGAATTCATGTGGAATTCTTAGATTTCTTAGCAGAAATACATTTTATATGTCAATGGAATAAGCATTTTAATCCAGAACGTTCATATGGAGAAAGGTCCACTGAATGCAAAGGAACGTGTTTCCAAAAAAGAAGCACAATCTAAGTATCTCTCAACCTTTTGTCCTTCAGATGTTTGTTGATTTGAACTCCCAGAATCCTTGATTATTGGCTGTCTGGGTGGGGTCTCAGGGAACTGAAGTCTAAGACACCTTAAGCAACACAGGTTGAGAACCACTGATCTAACCTGATCCTGTCAGTCGCTTTCATAACATAGCATGAAGTGTTATTCGGTGCTACTTTTTGAGGCCCTTGATATAATAATGAAACACCTACATTTGCAGTAGTGAGGAGAGCCACCATGGCAACCATAGAGGGGCTATGGGTAGATAGGCTGGAACATGCATCTGGTCACCCCTTCTGTAAGAAGTCAACATGAGCAAAAGGTGCAAATTCCAAATGACAAATAGCCCTTTCAGATGTCTTGAAATGCTTTGCACAGGAAGTTAGAAGTGAGAACATTAAATGCTTTCTCTGTATTTGTGTTAGGGTACTCCTTCTTCAAAGAAGCATGCTGACATAGCATTAGAATTATTCAAAAGCACTTCAAGGGCTAGATTTTCAGAATGGCACTGTGCTGTACCTGTTTTATCTGTTTATGTTTTTTATAACTGTTTTGTTATCAATGTTGTTATTTTTGGTATTTCTCCATCATTCTTAGCCATATTCAGACATTAATTATGGAGAAATATTTGGGGAAATAATTCTACTCAATCACAAAATCATTTGGGTTTTGTTTTAAACCTGATTTTGTCTCACTGAATGATTCTTATTGCCCACAACCCAATCAGTGTATGTCTTTATTTATTCTACTTTTTTGGAAATTTGGTATGAAATTAACAGAAAGGTTATGTGATGCCTCCATTTCATTTGAAATTTATATTAATCAATCACTCATTCCATGCCATGTGATTTGCAGAGTCTGCATGGATTACTAGCCTAGATTATCCATTTATTCTGCACATTAACAGGAAACATTTCAGAAATGGTATGGCCCCTGTGATCCAAAGCGTGGTTGGTGTGATGAAAGTATATTGCCATTTTCTGGGAAGCTTTCACACTTGGGAAGAATATGTAATATTTCTTCAACATGCCCTAATGGACTGATTCAATATAGCAGACTTCCCCCATGTGGTGCCTTCCAGATACTTTGGACTGCAACTCCCATTGTCATAATTCTAACACATATGGAGGGTACACAGTTTGGAGGAGGCCGTAACCTATGCTGCACAGTGGTAGAAAAATATTGTTGCCTTTCCTTTACCTCCAGGGAAAAAAAAATTCCCCCTTGCATTTATTTTCCTGTGAACTTCCTCCAGAACTCCCTACTTGAAAAGATAAATTACCAATCTGGAGTGCTGTGTCTTCTTCAGAAGTCACTTTCATCTACGAGAGTAACTTCTTCAAAGAGAATGCATAAGTGAACGTTCTTGAACTTTTAAAGTTGCTTTTGTCGTAACATTTGGTGACACTCTCATATAACATCCCTACAATTGTGGCAATAATGTGCTATTTATTGTGTGGTAACATTCTGGCAAAACTATTGCCATAGCTCATCCTAAACATTTCTGTGTTTATGGATAGTCATGGGACCAGGTCATGTCTTATTTTTTAAAGCACAAATTCTCATCGCATTTAATCCTCATTCAATCAGAATATTTTATCTGTTTACATATACCATTTAGCTGTCAAATAATCTCTTGTCTTTTTACACTATATAGAGCTTTCATCTTCGGGCACTGGGGCTTCACCATATGAAGGTTCATAATCATATTTTGGAATATAGCATGATTCTCTGTCCTTTGACCAAACTAATATTTCCTTTCAATCCATCCATTTAAACTATATGTATGTGAACAGCTGCAGTCATCCTTTGACATTTGCAAAAATAATTCTGTATTGCTTGGGTGGTGGAACATGATTATAAGTAATTGTATTTAGCTTCTGCATGGTTTTATTTCAGAGTTTTTAGAATGCAATTTTAATTATATAGGCTAACCTGCTATTTTATTATACTGTATAGGCTAAGACATGGTGTGGTAATAGAGCTGTGGTTGGTTGAGTGTGGAAATCTTAATAGCTCTTTTAGATTAATGAGGGTTTACAAAAAGATTTTATTTTTGAAAACTGACACAATGTATCTTTGAAAAGACTTCCCATTAAGTTCTGTTCCAGGTTTTCAAAGAAATATTTTAACATCAGTTTTGTAGAAACAAATGCAATAGAACTGCCTCTGAAAAGTACTAATTTATCCTTATAATTGTGTTGGTTTATCAGCCAGTATTGAAAACATGGCACAGATCACCAAGTAGCATGAAAGAAATTTAATAACATCCAAAATATTCCCTTATTTCTATGTTTAATTGCACTTAAAAATCAACTATGAAACTATGGTTAAACCTAAACAAAATAAACTATGCTGGTCTTGATCCTCAGAACATTTTCTTGGGAAAGGTGTTCCATATTACAAAGAAAAACGGGACACCAATGTGTACGATTCACTAATAAAGATGTTTAAATATGATTTCTTGCACTCTGTATTTTGAGGAGCAGTTGCTGCCTTGTTTTTAAGAAGCCATGCTTTTCTCTGAATATTTTTCTCCACTATTTGACATCAAATTATGCATTAGAATCAAGTGGTCAGATGCCAATAAATTTGTTCTTGGGTTGATTAGGTGCAAATAAGGACAAAGTTCCTGCACTTTCAACGGTTGCACAGAAGAGGGAATTGGGGGCATGTGTCATTTGTCAAACAAGCTTGAACTCCTTCTGCACCACAACTATGAAAGATGCAAGAACTTTGTTTTGTTTTTAATCTGGCAACACAATGCTCTGCTATAAAAGCTGGTGCAATAAAGGCTTTTAATTATCACAGTAATGTGCTACTGCTGAATACTAACCATTCACTTGTGGTATCTTCAGCTATAAAATGTGTGCATTTGTGGGTGTATGTGCCTTAAAGTCACCCATCTACTTATGGTGATCCCGTAGTAGTTTAGCTAAGCTATGTGCTACTATGTGAAAGTCATTGACTTCCACCATTTCATTAACATTTAAATAGTCTGTCTTAACAGTTGTGATCACAATCCAATCAAAGGACTATAAGTATAGCCAGAGCTTTTCTAGCTCCATATATGACAGACCTTTCTAGCAGATGAACTGTTCTTATATTTTAAAAACAGGCATTTCAATTTAGCAGCAGGAGAACTTCTACAATGACAGCCAGAGAAGCTTTGGTTGTACATGCAGTTCTTTTCTTTGGATCGTGGACAAAGATATTAATGCACAGCATTATGTTTTTCAGCCCTGTTGCCTTTTCACATGAATGAAATTCTTACTGTTGGCATTAATGTAGTACTAAGACCATTTATTCTATGGGTTATTTTTCCATAAAGCTGAAGCTTCTGCATGACCTTTCTGATCCATATCTCTTCGCGTACTGTAATGTAGACACTGCTGCTTTTATTGAAATGAAATAGACAAGCTCTCTGATGCACATGAATACTCTGTGTATATTCCTGATCAGTGATGCTTTGTCCCATAGGTCTAGGCCCTGTTTACCTACTGTTCTTTTGTAGTGGGCTACATTTACCAGTGCCCCACCTTTAGCTGTCTCACTGCCGCTATAGGTTGCCCATGCAGGAGGAGTTGATTGATCACAGTGAACATTTAGATGGATACATCATAGTCAATTGTTCACAGTTTGAACTCTGTTTATACCCATAGAAGAAAATGTTCTTTCATTTTATTAACAACTAACACTTAACCTTTTAGTTTGCTGCAGCTAAATTTTATGTTCACAATCTTGGAATACCATTAGCTAGAGTATTTTCTAATCATGATGTTTGCCTGTTAGTAAATACTGGAGAGACAGAAGTGGGCTTCTTACCAACATTTGGGCCCTGTTACCTAAACCTTTATGGAAGTCCAAGAGAATACACTGGATTCCCAGATCCTTATGATGAGCTGAATTCTGGAAAGGTTAGTTCATGTTTTTAAATATATTTCAAGTATCTTGTCTGCTTTTTGCAGTTCTGTTTCAAACAGGATATCTTTTTAAAATTTAGTATATTCCATATTTCCTTTTAAAAATAAAAATAATTTTAAAATAATGTTATTTTAACATAAATTAAATTAAATCCAAAATAATTTATTCATCAATATTGAAATTAGTGCTTCAGACTTTTATTTCTTATATTTCTCTGTTTAACTGTTCCAAGCATCAAATGGAATAAATTCATTCCATCAAATTTAATTCAGAAAGAAAAATTTTGAAAAGAAAAAAGAAAAGAAAAATATATAAGAGTATAATACATTTCTTCAAATTCTGTGAATATATACTACCTTAGGATAATGGATTGTAGGTGGTATGAAGAAAACACAGCCCTTAGGATGTCAATTTGTTTATTAATTGAGACCAAAAGGAGACACATGCTCCCTATGTTCTTTATTTTCAGAGGAAATCCTGATAGTTTTGTTGCTGAAGCATCAGAATCCAGTGGTACAGGAACAAATTGGTGGTAGTAATTGAGATGCATTGTGGCCCACAAAAACAAAGGGTGTTATGTGTGATCTGCTTGCTCCATGTTGCATAGGACAGCTGTAGATTATTATTCTAGGGATTATTATTCTAGACTATTCAGGGGAGAGATTTGCCAAATTGTCATATTGGGACATCATGGTAAATAAACCATGGATAGAAGATCCATGGTTTGCTCAGCTGTATCTGCTGAGAATGATGGGGCAGCAGGTACCGGCACGCTACCTCACCATGGCTCATTCCCGACAAGCCAAACTTCTGCAGAATTCTGGCTTGTTGTTCCGTGTGAATACGGTCTACAACTTGTTTGGAGAAAATAGCTGTGTTTCACGGCTTCATGACTTCATTGTATGGTATAATTTGTTGACTATTGCTTCTACACCAAGCCAAATTATATTTAAAAAAGATTTCAGCCTTAAATTAATGGTTCTTTCACATGCAAATTAATAAGAGTGGATATACAGAAAAGCAACCAGTTCTGATGGCATGCCTGCATTTTTTCCCATGGAGGCTCTGATGTCTTGCTTCAGCACAACAAAATGCTAATGGCACGAGAAGAAATGGTGACAGGGAGTTACGCATTCACAACATAGCATATTGGCTCTTTTGCCAGCTGCCCTTTTACAAAAGAATATGTAACTTTCTAAGCACTTTGATTCTAGATGTGTTTTTCACGTAACAGTAGAATCAGATCTTGAGACAAGGCGTTGTGATCTTTCACAAATTGCACCAGTGTTAAAAATCAAATATTGTTCTTTCTCTAGAACCAGCAATACTTGTGTCTATTTACAATATACAAAACACATAATGTCTAATCCATCTAGGGAACATAGGTATGCAGAATCAGGCTTCCACCTGCATATCCCTAGCTGACAGACACTCACACAAAGTTGGCCCCTAGTCCAATTCAGCAGCCAGGACCCTGTGCGTGTCTAGCTCTGTAAATGAAGCTGGAATCGGCAACAATAAGCTGTTCGCAGAGGCATGACAATGAATTGAATTGATTCCTCCCGCTGCTTCTTCCCTGCCAAACAGTTAATTTGATGAGAATCTAGCCTCTTGTAAGGATATTCAGGAGCAATATGATAAAAGGCTTAGATTTTGTCTTCAAATACATACTGAAACACGTTTGATAAGTTTTAGTAGTAAAACAAGAATGAGGTGCCTTAAATATTTCTTCATTCATAATGTTAGTAAAAGGGGGAATGTCCTTCTTTTTGCATATGTGATCAGATATGGAGATGAAAGCGTGCCGATAATATCTACAGTATGAAATCTGATGCAGTATCAGCCAGGTATATATTGAAGTACGGTGTTCTGTTTATATTTATAGGGAGAAGGAGTAGCTTACAGAGGCAGAATTCTAGTTGAACTAGCTACACTACTTGACAGCAAGCCCCTAACTAAGAAAATAGAAATGATACCCAGTGATGACATTCTAGTTGTTGAGGTAAGTGCTGATAGTGAATATATAATAGGAAATATTTAACCTTGTTACCATTAGAAACAAGATGGCATGAAGGCTTTACATATCCCAATTAACTGGTGTAAACATCACCCTCTTTTTCCAAGTGACTGATTATCAGAATAACATCTAGTCATAATTATCTATTGAAATAAAAACAAAGCGCTTTGAAGACCTAACAAATTTGTTACAGAATAAATCTCTTGTGAACTAGGGTCCACTTCATCAGATATATGAGGTGTTATCCTGAAATGACAGACACATACACACCAGCCTTCTCCAACCTGATATTTTGGATTTTTAGGTAGGTTTGTAGCTACAGGGGGTAGGAGTGAGGGGTGAGGGTATTGTCCCCCTCAACAAAAATTGTATCTCACCAAATGAAGTTTTCCTTCAGTCTCTAAATTTCTAGCATTGCAGAGGGTGACAGTAAAAATCTTTCATACTTAGATCTCTTGTATAGAATTCAAAGTCAAAGCTGTCAGTCTGGAATATCAGTATGCTAAAGGATATTGTAGCACCTTTGAAACTAATTGAGAGGCAGTCTGGCTGGATCAGGGCCATGGCAACCTCACACCATGGCCCTGATCCAGCTTTTGGAGAGTGCAAGAAGGAACTGCAAAAAGCAGCTCCTTTTTGTGTTCTCCAAGGGGCGCCATAGCCATGACAATGCAGCTTTATGATGCCCCATCAGTGCTGCATCATGTGGATACAGCACCGCAGGAGTGTGATGATGGCACATGCCGTGTGGACCGGCACATACCAAAATGGCGCCCTGGGGGCAGGGTTAGGGCACCCAGCGTGCGGACGCTGAACCCTAACTCTGCTCACAGAGTCCAAAATAATCCAGTCTGGGACAGCTTTAACTGCCTTGGCTCAATACTAGAGAATTTTGGGAACTGTAGTTTTGGGAGACATTTAGCCTTCTCTGTCAGAAAGCTCAGGTGCTATAATAAACTATGGCCTGTTACAGACTGCCAAAATAAAGCTGCTTCGGGTCTCTTTGGAGGTATGCTATTTAAATGACACATGGGTCCTAAGATTCTGGAGGTTGCGCCAAAGTCACACTCCATTCCTAAGCACTGGAGTGCAGCTGTGGTGCAGCTTCCGGATTCTTAGGATGCATGCATCATTTAAATAGCATACCTCCAAAGAGACCCCAAGCAGCTTTATTTTGGCAGTCTGTAACAGGCCTATAATTCCCAGGGTTTCCAACACTGAGCCAGGGCATTTAAAATGGTCTCAAAGTGGATTATTTCTGCAGTTTGTTTTGTACCTATGTTTACAAAAATTTGTGTACCAACTTTTTCAGGCTGCATTTGTACTGCAGAAATAATGCAGTACGACACTGCTTTAACTGCCATGACTCCATCTTATGGAATCTTGGGATTTGTAGTTTGTTGTGGCACCAGAGCTCTCTGACAGAGCAGGCTAAATATCTTACAAGTCTACAAATTCCACAATTCCATAACATTGAGCCATACAGTGTCAAACTGCATTATTTCTGCAGTTCAAATGCAACCTCATTTAGTCTCAATGGTGCCACAAGATCCCTTCATCACTTTGCCTGCCTCATACTATGGACATCTAAACTATATTTCTAAATGCTGGTTACTGCAGTGCTAGAAATTTGGGGAATTGAAGGAATAGTTAATTTGGAAAATACAGAATTCTTATTAAGAGAAAGAAAGCCATAACCACCCCACTCCCCACTGTTGCAACATCCTGGCTCTAGCTGTCATAGTCAGTTGTCAGACACTATGGGAGTTGTAATCTCAAATATCTGGAAGGTACCAGTTTACTGAAGGCTGTACTGTGATGGACTGATTATGTTAACTCTTTGTTGAATATTGAACTTGATTATTTCTTGTGGTTTTAGTGTAATGGAATTTCCCCCTTTTTTTTCAAAGATATACTTAAGAGACAGTTCTGAGACAGTATGTAGAGAGCTCTTGTAGCACCTTTGAGACTAACTGAAAGAAAGAAGTCGGCAGCATGAGCTTTTGTAGACTTAAGTCTGCTTCCTCAGATGCATTTGGTGGAATGAACATCTAAGGTAGTAGACTTAAGTCTGTGAAAGCTCGGGCTGCCAACTTCTTTCTTTCAGTTAGTCTCAAAAGTGCTACAAGATTTCTCTACATACTTATTCCACAGACTAACATAGCTATACCTTTGAATTCTGGGACAGGACTGACATAGAGCATATCATATTATATTCCTTGATATCCTAAAAACACTCACTATCTCAGTCACTGGTGGTTACTTCTAGAAAAGTATGGTTCCATTTGGGCCATTAGATCATCAGAGTGGAATGAAAGAGCCATTGATCTCTCCCAGTTTTAATGGGACAAAAATCCATTCAATATTAGATGATTTCTGTAATGATCAGATATTGCAGCAGTTATACTTTACCCTTGAAAACTGTGAGCCATGAGAATTTCTGGGCCCTTACTGTATATCAAATGGTACAGAACAAAGCTTAAGAAATGATTGGGCGGGGGTGTCTTTCTATTCATTCCTTGATATAATTGGGGAAGAGAAAATATGATAACCTTCCTAGTTTTAACAATTGATTTCGCATTTATTTCTGAAACTTTCATCATAGATTTTAAAAGTATTGATTCATTTGATTCACCATCTGTCTGATTTCCTTCATAGAGGCAAATGTGTGTGCATTTTTAGGTGAGGCACCGCTTTACAAGTACCTTGATTAATTTAGTTGCTGTATCTGCTTGAATTTACAGAAATATCAGCGCAGAAGGCAATACAGTCTCTGTGCTGTGTTTCATTCTGCCACCATGTTGCAAGATATTGGAGAGGCTATCCAGTTTGAAGTTAGCATTGGAAATTATGGCAACAAATTTGATACCACCTGTAAACCACTGGCATCAACAACTCAGTACAGTCGTGCTGTCTTTGATGGTGTGTATTTCTTTTACAGAAAACAAAAATAAAGACATAAGGAGTGGGAGGAATCATTACTTGTAAAACGGCATGGTACACATCGTCCTGAAGAACATGTGCTGCTCCCTGCCACCTCTGCTCCCTTCTGCTATTCTAACCATCTGTTTTTTGCCACCGCCATTTATTTTTGTCCAAAATTTTATACTGAGGAGTCTTTCCTAGCAGAAGCTAGTGGCTTCCATGTCCGTTGGGTAGTCAGTCCATTTTAGGTTTTACTTCAAACTTTAAAGCACTATTCAGAGTCACAGCATATTTTTGGATTCAGAATTTTGGACAGCTCCTTTAAAGTTCATATTAAATCCTGGCACAGATCTGTCCTCCCAGTTCCTGTTGATCCTCCTTCAAAGTGTTGTACTGTGGCAGCATTGCAGGTGGCATGAACCTGGGTGGCCAGTGTGGATGAGGTGGCCTCAGGCAATGTCCGCAACCATCCCATCCAAACTGAACCTCCTTCCAAATAAAGCAGGCTCTTGAGGCGTGTGCACTGGATATTTCTTTGCTGCAGCATTGCTGCCGAAGGAAAGTGGCTGAAACAACTCTCCAAAGTCTATGATTTCTCTGTGCTAGAGGGCCTGCCTGACTTTTCCCTGGCTGAGGATTTTGCCATAATTGGAGAGCTGTGGAGAACCTCAAGTGGAGAGTCTCTCTAGGGCAGTGGTAAAGGCTCTGTCAGTGAGGTATTTGTGTGCACACTTATGCATACACTCATCCTTTGCAACCCATTTCCCAAAGTGATTTTCTCACTCTGCCTAATGGGAGGGCTAACCCTGCTTTTAAATCTACCAATGCTTATATGCATGGAATTCTGATTAAAAATAAATGTATGTGCATTTTCAGTTTATGGTGATCTTGACTTAAAACTTTTCAATTAAATCAAGAAAGTAACCCTTCGTGCCTTTCAATACATTAAAAAGCAAAACAAAAAACAGGGTAGGCATAATAATTGCAAAGGATTCATTAAAGAGAAATTCTGTGCTTAGTTCTTAATTGGGAAAGCTCCATCCCCAGAGGATGAATATGACTACTGAAATCCAAGATGTCCCTTGCTGGGAGACCTGGTGTGCATTTACACTGGAGGAATCATACAGTATGACACCACTTTAAGTGCTGTTGCTCCATCCTATAGAATCATTGGATTTGTAGTTCTTTGAGGTCTTTAGCCTTGTTTGCCAAAACCTGCTGATGCCTCACAAAACTACAAATCCCACGATTCTATAGGATGGAACCATGGCACTTACAGTGGTGTCAAGCTGCATTATTTCTACAGTGTAGATGCACCCTAAATAAATCAGTAATAATGATGCGTCACAATTGTATTCACAGGGTCAAACGGTAACACTTATTTTTCTAAAGTCTTGTTAAGTAATCAAGTAAAAGAAAAGTAGTCAATCATTGGCCCTTCAAGTGTTGAACTACAGCACACTTGATTCCTCACCCTGGCCTATGTAAAGGTTTATGGGAATTGCCATCCAAAACTATTTGATAGCCAACATGTTGACCACCCTGCAATAAAGACAGTGTATAAGGCTGCTTGCTGTGCTGGGGGAAAATTTTTCTCCTAATGTTCACACAACAATATTTGGCCATAATGATTCCCCCCCCCCCCCCAAAAAAAAAAAACTAGCAGGTGCACCATGATTTAAAACCTGTTTACTTGCACAAAATACTGCATACAATTTGGACTGAATTTACCATTAGATGGAGTAAAGTAGATATGCTGGCCTTCCACACTGCAGAAATAAAGCAGTTTGACATCATTTTAACTGTCATGGCTCCATCCTGTAGAATCCTGAGATTTGCAGTTTGGTGAGTTATTCAGCCTGGTCAGATTGCTCTCGTGCTTCACCAAACTAAAGTTCCCATAGGATAGAGTCATGACAGTTAATGTCATGTTGAGCTGCTTTATTTCTGCAGTGTGGATACATCTGTCAGTGCCACTGAGTGGCAACAAGTTATGTTATTTGGTTGTTTGCTTATTTATTATCAGGGCATTTCTTTCAATTTTCTACCTCAGGAAACAAATTTCATTGCCAACAAAATCTGCAAGAAAGGAGTGTAAATAAGACATTTGAATGTCAAGATGATACATGTTCCTTTGTAAAAAATAACATTTAACACATTTGTGTTTCATGTCAGGAAATTACTATTACTACCTGCCTTGGGCAAACACAAAGCCAGTGGTGACACTGACTTCATATTGGGAGGATATAAGTCATAGACTGGATCCTTTAAACCTTATTCTTGCCATGGTAGAAAAATTGGTAAGTCATACATAACTTTTACTATTTAATTTTCCAAAGATGTCCAGACTTGTGAACAAAGAACTAAAAGTAACAATCATAACAGGAATTAAAATAAAACCACTAATGTTTGTTTTCAAATCTTAATAAAGCACAAGCTCAGTGAGATCACTTTTCATTCCTTTACCAGCTGGGGAACGCTGAAGAAATTTATGAAATTATGCATGGTTTGTCATCTGAACTGTAGTCTCACTTGCAGATCCATAATTTCTTCTTCGTGGTCTCTGCGAATCATACAAATGGGTTTCACTGCGCCTGCGCAGTGCTGCTCGGAACCTACTGGAATCACTGTGCAGAGCTCACTCTGCACAAATTGCAACTTTTTGGCGGTAACTCCGCCCACCCGTTATAAGGCCCCTGCCTTCCCGCTCTTTCCCCAGTTCCTTTTTTCCGCCGCGCTAGCTGCTTCAGAGGAACCTTCGCTTGCTTGACTTGCTTGGAATCACTTTCGTTTTTGACTTCGGACTGTTTTTCTGACCATTCTTTGTCTCCCGCCCCTGGTAACTTCGGACCTTCGGACTCCTTCGACTTTGAGATGCCTGCGGCTTTCAAGAAGTGCGACATTTGCAAGGGCAAGATGCCCGTTCAGGACCCGCACTCCACCTGCCTGCTCTGCCTTGGTCCAAGCCACGACCCAAAGGCCTGCGCACTCTGCAGATCCCTCTCTTCCCAGGCCCGGAAAAACCGTGAGTCCCGGCTTACTTCGGCGATTGCCCTGGGAAAGCTGCAAGAAAGAGGTTCGCGGTCCTCTTCTGTCCCGCCTCTGGGGCCCCCCGCTGCATCCTCTCGAGCAAGTGTCTCCAGCGTGGGATCGGGAAGAGCCACCTTCCCCAGCGTGGTGTGTGTCCCGGCCGGGACCCCTTCCACCACCGCCGATGTGGCCCGTGGCTCTAAACCGCCCAGTGCCACCGACAAACCCTCCAAGCGCCCCCATAAGCCATCGGGGACTGAGGGTACCGAACGGGCCTCCAAGCCAAAGGAGGGAGCGGAGGGCCCCCGTTCGAAGGAGGCTACCAAACCAGAGGACCATCTCGCCTCGCCTTCATCCTCCAAGGCATCCAAGGGACCGGGGCCTTCCTCATCAGCGGCGGCCGCTGTACTCTTGGATCTCACTGACAACCCATTCTTCCCTTTGGAGGAGACTCCTAAGACCGGGAAGAAGAGGCACCGTGACAAGACTGATCGTGATTCGGCCTCTAAGAAGGCTAAGTCCTCCAAGGAGAGACCAAAGGGCAAAGAGCGCTCCCCCTCCAGACGGGTCCGCGCCTCCGCCTTGCCAGCTCCATGCCAGGAGCCAACGTCGGTGGACCAGGGAGCCTCGGTCACGGCCCTACCTCCGCCGACCATGGACTTCACCCACGGTACGGGGGATGCCGAACCCCCTCGCTCCCTGGGGCATCGCTCTCCTTCCCATCCCGCAACGGATGATGAAGGGGACTTGCCCCTCACACAGGAGACCCCGGATCTCTTTTTCGACATGCAGTCGCGCCGCTACTACATGTCCGTGCCGGAAGACAGGGCCATGAGGGAGTTCACCAAGGTGAACCCCCATCCCTCAGACCGAGCCGAACCGGCCAAGTTGGTCCCCAAAGCATCGATCTACGAGAGATTACCTTCTCCATCCCGTAGACGTGACAGGTCGCCGTCTCCACCTCGTAGACG
The DNA here is from genome assembly GCF_019175285.1 of Sceloporus undulatus. Taxonomy (NCBI): domain Eukaryota; kingdom Metazoa; phylum Chordata; class Lepidosauria; order Squamata; family Phrynosomatidae; genus Sceloporus; species Sceloporus undulatus. The sequence goes on from NC_056524.1 coordinate 181,077,417, forward strand.
TGAGAGATCGCCGTCCCCAACCCGCAGGCGCTCCCGGTCCTCAGTAGACTTCGCCCGCCCAAGATCCCAGGTCAGGTTGAATGATCCTCTCTCTTCCGATCTGGACTCTGAGGACGAACCGCTGCCGCCTTCAGGGGCGCCCTCGGACGAGGATGTTCTCTCGGGTTCGGCCTCCCCTCAGAGGATGCATAACCCAGAGCCGGCTTCGCCGTCGGACGTCAGGGCCTTTACAGAACACGTGGTCAGGATGTCAAGGGCCCTCGACATCCAGCTCGCATCTCCTGAAGACGACGCTGAGGACCCGGTGGAGCGTCGGGTACATGGACGAGTTCCCACTCCACCATGTCTGCCTCTCCTACCTTCTCTCCAGACCATCGTCAAGAAGTCTTGGGACTCTCCGGCCACCCTATCGGCACCCTCCCGCAAGGTCCAGGCGCTCTACAGGGTCGCCCCGGCGAGTTGCTCCTGGTTGGCAGAACACCCCAGGCCGAACTCGGCCATTGTGGAAGGTGCCCAACACAGCTTCGTTCCGAAGCAGGCCACCTCCCCTGTCGACCGAGAGGCAAAGAAGGTGGACGGACTGGCCAAAAAGGCTTATTCGGCATCGGCTCTTGGGATCAAGGCCGCTAATTACACCGCCTGCATGGGGGCCTACATCCAGACCCTCATGGAACGGATCTCCCCCCTGGTTCCGGACATCCCGGATGACATCCAGAGGCAGCTGGTGGAGATCAAAGACGAGGCTCACTCCATCGGAAGCTGGCTAATCACCACTTCCAGGAACATGGTGGACTGTTCCGGAAGGTCCATGTCTGCAGCCATGGCTCTTCGGCGCCACGCATGGCTGAGGGCCTCCGATCTCAATCCCACGGTCAGAGCGGCCATCGAGGACATGCCCCTCGACGGGACTGGCCTCTTCCACGCCGAGACCGACGACCGCCTGAACCGCAAGTTCAGGATGAAGGCGGCGGCCAAGAAGCACGGCATGTCCTCAGCACCGGCTTCTCCGTTCCCGAAGCGACAGCGCCCGTGGCAACCGCAAGGTCAGTCACAAGGGACCTTCTCCCGGGACCGACAGCCCCAACACCAAGGCTCTCAGAGACAGCGCTTCCCTTCGCAGTCTTCCTCCTCCTCTGGCCGTCGCAACTTCCCGCCTCGGTACCGCAAGTCCCGCCGGCAGGAGACCGACCAGGGGAAGAAGAGAGCCTGAAGGGACGCAGCGCGCTTTGTCCCTTCCTCACCCATCCTTTTTCTGGACATCTTGAGGCCCTATGCTAACACCTGGGCCTCTATAACATCGGACTCGTGGGTTCTTAACATCGTCCGTAGGGGTTATGCCCTCGAGTTCCAAGAGCTCCCTCCAACTGGAGCCTTCATGTCCACTCCCCCCTCGGACACCCTTCTCGACGAAGTGCGCACATTGCTTGCTAAGGGAGCAATCTCCCCTTTGCCGCCCGACCAACATCCTCGGGCCTTTTTTTCCAGGTACTTCACTGTACCTAAAACGGATGGGGGCATCAGGCCCATCTTGGACTTGAGACAAGTGAACTTGTTTTTGGACTATCGTCGCTTCCGAATGGTAACCTTGGCCTCCATTCTGCCTCTCCTCCACCAGGGCCTGTGGTTCGCGACTGTCGACCTGAAGGACGCCTATTTCCACATTGGGATCCGGGAGTCCCACAGGAGATTCCTCGCCTTCGCTGTCGGCTCCGTCTCGTACCACTACAACGTGCTTCCGTTCGGCTTGGCCACGGCCCCACGAGTCTTCACGAAGTGCATGGCTCCAGTGGTGTCATACCTTCATCAGAAGGGCTTCATGGTTTTTCCTTACCTGGACGATTGGCTGTTCGCAGCCGAATCCCAGGACGAGTTACAGGAGGCAGTCTCATTCGCCTTGCAGCTCTTCGACTCCCTCGGGCTGGTGGTCAACAGGGAAAAGTCCCACTTCACGCCGACCAGACAGGTCAAGTTCATCGGGGCCATCCTCGACTCCGAGAACTGCCTAGCCTTTCTCCCTCCGGACCGCTTTCGGGCCCTGACGGCATCCCTCAGGCCTTGTATCTCCCACAGAAGGGTAAGAGCCAGAGATGTCCAAGTCGCCCTGGGCCACATGGCATCGACGACATTCGTCACCCCCTGGGCAAGACTGCGTCTTCGTCCGCTCCAATCCTGGTTCCTCTCCGTCTTCTCTCCGCTAGAGGACCCGCCTTCAAAGTGGCTCACGGTACCCAGACCTATAGCCGCTTCCCTCAGATGGTGGCTACACACCTCCAACGTCTGTACCGGGATGCCTTTCCATCAGCCCCAGACACAACTGACGCTGACAACCGATGCATCCCTGGAGGGATGGGGTGCCCACCTGCTCGACCTTGTCGTCAAGGACAGGTGGTCCGCACCAGACAAACTCCTCCACATCAACGCCTTAGAGATGCTCGCAGTGGAGAAGGCCTTGAGGGCGTTCGAGTACGCTGTCGCAGGGAGAGTGGTCCTCCTCAGGACGGACAACACCACCGTGATGTACTACATCAACAAACAAGGTGGCACCAGGTCCAGGACCCTGCTCGACCTCACGCTCCGCATCTGGGACTGGTGCATTCAGAGGCGCATACTCCTCCAGGCGATTCACCTTCCCGGAGAGGACAACGACCTGGCAGACCGCCTCAGCAGATCTCCAACGATGTGCCACGAGTGGAGGCTTCATCCCGAGACGGTCAGCGACCTCTTCGATCGGTGGGGAACCCCCCGGATCGATCTCTTCGCGACCAGATGGAACTGCCACTGTCCCCAGTTCTGCTCCAGAAAGCGATTCGACGGATCCCTCGGAGACGCATTCGCTTTCCTCTGGACGGGGGAGCTCCTCTACGCTTTCCCTCCGTTCCCTCTCATCATCAGGGTGGTGTCCAAGATGACAACGGACCGCTCCCATGCGATCCTGATCACCCCGTGGTGGCCGAGACAACCGTGGTTCGCATCCCTTCTCCACCTCTCCGGGAGATGCTTCCTCCGTCTCGACCCACGTCCGGACCTGCTGTCGACCCAGGACGGACGAATTCTCCACCCGGACATCGAGAGCCTGCCGCTGGTGGCCTGGAGGATCCGGCCCTAACCGCTTTGCCGGAGTCGGTGAGGACGGTGATCCTGGCTGCCAGAAAACCTTCCACCCAGCGCTCTTATGCCCTGAAATGGAGGAGATTTTGCCTCTTCCTAGACCAAAAGGGCTTGTCTCCTGCACAGGTGTCCACTCCAGTGGTGCTGGAGTTTTTGATGGCGCTTTTGGATGGGGGGCTGGCCCTCACATCCATCAAATGCTACCTGTCTGCCATTTGTGCCAAATATCAGTTCGGGGGGAGGGTGTCTTTTTTCAAGGACCCTTTGGTGAAAGGGTTCCTAAAAGGTTGTGCCAACCTATATCCTCCTGTGTTGGTACCAACGCCGGCTTGGAATTTGGAGTCGGTACTGTCCGCTCTCCAATCCAAGCCCTTTGAACCAATGGCCACAGCGGACTTGAGACTGTTGACTTGGAAAACCGCTTTCCTTGTGGCCATCACCTCTGCCCGCCGTGCGGGCGAACTCTGTGCCTTACGGAGGGACCAACCATTCCTAAGGTTCCACAAGGACAAGGTGGTCCTCCGTACAGACATTACCTTCCTGCCTAAGGTTGTGTCTTCCTTCCACATGTGCCAGGACATTGTGTTGCCCACTCTGGCATCCGATCCGACGTCGGATGAAGAGCGACGCTTGCACTCTCTTGATGTCAGGAGGGCGCTTGCGTTTTACCTGGACAGAACTGCTGCCTCCAGTCGGTCCGAGAGACTTTTCCAATGCTACTCGGAACCAAAGAAGGGGTTGCCTGTGTCTACGCAGAGGTTCTCCAAATGGGTGGCTAGCACCATCCACCTCTGCTATGAACTTCTGGGCAAACCGCTCCCTGGCAGGGTGCGGTCCCACTCCACAAGGGCGATGGCAGCATCCTCTGCATTCCTGTCTGGGATCCCTCTGGAGGATGTCTGCAAGGCAGCTGTTTGGTCCCAACCTCTAACCTTTATTAAGCACTATAGGTTGGACACCAGGGCCATCCGAGACGCAGCTTTCGGGAGGGCTGTGTTAGTCTCAGGGTTGCATTAGTTGCACTACTGATGTTTTTGTATTATACAGTTTACACTGTTACACTGTTGAATGTTGATCTGCACAAGTCCTATAGGATCGGTCTTGCATGACCTCTGTTCCCTTCTCAGGTTTAGCAGAGTTATTGCTATTTGATCTGTGCATGAACAAAAAGACTGACTCCTTTTATGGTTCAAGGTGTTTATTGTAATAAATATACCTTTGGTTTACCATAGCCTTGGTTTCAGGACACTCCCTCCGCCTCATACCTGAGCTTGTCAGTCTAAACCCATTTGTATGATTCGCAGAGACCACGAAGAAGAAGTACAGGTTGCTTACCTGTAACGGTGTTTCTTCGAGTGGTCATCTGCGAATACATACAAATCCCACCCGTCCGTCCCCTCAGTGTCCTGCTCACATTGGCTCTCTTTCCATCGCCTGCTTGGCGGAAAAATTGCGGAACTGGGGAAAGAGCGGGAAGGCAGGGGCCTTATAACGGGTGGGCGGAGTTACCGCCAAAAAGTTGCAATTTGTGCAGAGTGAGCTCTGCACAGTGATTCCAGTAGGTTCCGAGCAGCACTGCGCAGGCGCAGTGAAACCCATTTATATGTATTCGCAGATGACCACTCGAAGAAACACCGTTACAGGTAAGCAACCTGTACATATGTGACTACGGGGAATTGTTCATTATATCGGAAAGATTATGATGTCTTCTTGTATGTGTGCATGGTAGTCCTTTATAAATAATTTTTCTATAAGCAAATAATAATGAGAAATGAATCCAAATAACATGGTACTATGGCAGATCCATTTTTTTAAATCCACAGCAAACAAACATAGCCACTTTAAAATCAGGAATACAGGAAAAGATGGCAGAAAACCAGTTGATTGAGATATGGCTGAAGCTAATTGATGAACTCATGGAGGACCTGAGGTAGGTTTTCCCTGAGTATATCTCTTTTCAACTGCCAAAAGTGCAGTATTGTCACTCACAAAGACTAAACCAGCCTTTTCTTTTTCTTGTGAAGTGTCACATTTGCCAGGAGAGCAGGTTTCCTGACCTCCACTTCCAGAGTCCCCTGGTTTGAGCAATGTAGTGCCTATTAGCTAGTGCCTGGGATGTTGTTAGGAAATTGAGGCCTGATACCATATCAATTGTCACAAACAATTGGATGATGTTCCTAAATAATACTGGGATTTGTCTCTTCTTTCAGTAAGGAATTGCCTCACCTGGAAGGCAAGCACAATGTCACAGTCCTTGACACACAGATCCGCAAATTGCGGCTCAAATCGCTCAGCCAGATTCAAGAGGCAGCAGCAAAGATGAGGAATGAAGCCACAGATGTGAAGGCCACCCTGACAGAAATTGAAGATTGGTTGGAAAAAATAATACAACTATCTGAAGAGGTTTGTTCTCTGTCTCTCTTGCTTTCTGTGTGTATCTGGATGTAAATCTATAGTCCCATTCAGTCATTATTTACTGAAATGGAGTCAGCAATTGAAAAAGGAGTAGACTTGGGTTTCCTCCATTATCCCTTTCTTCATGTGGAAAGTGATAAGTCTGAAGAGGAGGTTTCTGTTCACATGAAGGTTCTCCACATGAGCAAAGGTAATGGAAAATAAGGGACCTTGCTTGCATGGAAAGTCTCTGTGTGACCAGGAACTTCTCTTCCTACCTATCACTTTGCATGTGAGGAAAGTAACAGAAGAAGAGGATGGGGCCTTCTCCTCTGCAAATTGGTTTCAACCTAGTAAATAATGCCTGAATAAGATTTATTGATAGTGCTGGATCTATCTACATATGTTCATTCATGTAAATGAAGGAGGTAAATCTTGATGTATTTCAGTCATATTCTTGCAAAGAAGAGTAAATTAATTCAAATATTTTCTTCATGGTGGGAAGATTATGAGTTTTTAATGCATTTCTCCAAAGATTTGTGGGGAGGGTGGGAGATTTGGAATATTTTCAAATGCAGATGGTTGAATCCGTACATAAAGCATCTGTGTATACGGAGGGATGACTGTTTTCCACAAATGGGAATTGGTAGTGACAGGGAGCAGACTGACAGAGGCAGCCCCCTGTGATTCCCTGCCATTACCAGCAATTTTCTGTCCTTGCCTATCGGCCCCCACCCTGCCTCAGCTATTTCCCATTTGTACTGCTATGCCTGGCCGCTGAATTTGGGATGATCTCCAGCCATAGGTGAGTTTGACTGATAAGACAGTAGTTCTTACTACATCCACCCAGAGTTATTCTGGCAGCTGGGACTGTGAGGGACTGTGGCTGCTACTGCAATCTTCCTCCTCCTTCTCATGGTCAATTTCTCACTGGCTCAGTAAAGCACTGCTAAAAGGTAGGGTGTGAAGCCTCCCTCTTGTGCTAAAGTGGTTGTTTGCCTGAGGTAAGGGAACAAGAATGAAAGCAAGAACTCAGATCATTAAAGAGGATGAAGGAGGGAATCAGACTAGAAAAAGGCAGTATGTGGATAAGGGTGTGTGCATATGTGAACACATTTGTGGTACCCTTTAGGAAGGAGTTTATTAGACAAGGGAAATCGGAAGTATAATCCAATGGCAAGCTGAACGTGATCATGGGGTTTCATGTTATTGCGTGATAGACTACCACACACAATTTTGCGCAATGGCAAGCTATTTTCAGGCAATGGGAAGTCAGTTTGAACGCAATTCGAGTACATGTAACTTTGCTAAACTAGCAAATTCACGTGAATGCGTTCTGGCCCCACTTTCTTTTCATTCAAAATTAAGAAAAATTCCTCCTGTGTGATAAACTCCAAAGTGTGATACCACATACGTCTTCAGGAGATATTTCATGGGTCTGTTCCTGGTATATAAAATAAGGCAGAAGAAACAAATTATAGGTAGAGCTTTGGTGGTGGTAGCCTTTTGTGATACTAGAGAATGATACTGATTATTAACAGAAAATGTTACTGTTTTTATAAAATCTTTGTTCTTTCCCTGATGGAAAACAAAAGCCACAAAATAGCATGCCTGATGTGATCATCTGGATGATCCGGGGAGAGAAGAGGCTTGCCTATGCACGTGTTCCTGCACATGAAGTTTTCTATTCCACCACCTGTCCTGGAGGCTCTGGAAAATATTGTGGAAAAACACAAACCATCTTTTTAAAGGTAACCTAATATAGCCCTAAATACTGCAAAGGCACCAAATCCTGTCTGATCTTGGAAGCTAAGCAGGGTCAGCCCTGGTTAATACTTAGATGGGAAACCATCAACAAATACCAGGTACTCTAGGCTTTATTTCAGAAGGAGGAAATGGCAAAAGTACCTCTTGAGTTCCCTAAGAAAGCCCTATCAAATTCATGGGTTTATCATAAGTCAACAGGCGACTTGAAGGCATATACATATATGAACACGCATACCTACCTATATGGATATTCTCAGATTTGGAACTTCACTACATTTTTTTGAGTCTACTTGCAATGTAAAAGGCATGTGATTTAAATCAAAGGAAGGGAATCTCTGAGACACATCCTCAGAAAAATGATCTCCTTAGAACCACTTTTAGAGCACATATTCCTCACCTTCTACTCTATAATGTAAATTTCTCAGGGTAAGATTGAAGTGTGCTTCCAATTTTTATTAGACTGGGTGGGTGACACAAGTGTTATTAGTATTAGGAGCGATACTGTGGATATCCAAGTCTGTTACTACAAGGAAACATTAAGAATGAGTTCTCCAAGTTCTAAAAATTGGACAGGGTTGAACACATTGTTGCGCAAGCGCTAGGAACAGAAAAACAGGAAAAGAATTAACAATCTACTTGTGTTTGTTTCCTGGATGTTGGCAAATCCAGGGCAATGTTCTAGTTAGAATTTGTTCAGAAGTTGTTGTAGGTCACTGCTTAATTTGAAATGCTTTTGGCTACTATTTTGAATTAGCTTCCAGTGCACAAAAATGCTAGGTAGGCCCATACATGTCAATAAACTGTCACTTGAGGCTGAAGTCATGCACATTTCTATTGTACATGTTTTATTGGTATTTGTCACATTAGAGGTCAGCTGGTCTTTCCTTTTCCTTTTTTATGTGCTTTAGTACCCACAGGACAAAAACAATGGGACCAAAATACCTGTACAGTTGCGAATTAACTTTTGGCTCGGCTTAAGCGCAGTAGAAAAAAAGTTTAACAGCTTTGCAGAAGGGACTTTCAGTGTTTTTGCTGAAATGGTAAGTATCCTGATGATTATTTTATTATTTTTATAACCTGAATTTTGCAATTGGGAATGCTGGAGATTTCCCTCCCCACACACACACACACACACACACACACACACTCTTACATTTTTAAGCAAATTGTCTCCTAAATTAACATATGGATCAGAGGTCAGATGTCACCAGGACTAAATGCTTCCTTGAATTTTATAATCTAGTTCTGGGTTCATAAATTATGTATACAAATGCAGAAAATAGGTGAAACTGCATGTGAAAAGGGGGAAACGGGTGAATTTAAGTCACTTTGGCTCCTGTGTCCACTAGATCAAGTACATGTCACCTGTTTTTTTTTACTCCATTATTATTTTTAAAAAATCTACCCTGCCCTGTATCAAAAAGATCAAAGCACACACAGCATTAAAACAACAGTTTAAATGGATGAAAACAAAATACATATTTTAAAAAAGCTAAAAACCTATCAAACACAACAATGAGTTAAAATGAGTATAAATGAGTACAGTTTAAGTCTCCCACTATCTGGAATTTCAAAATCTGAAATATTTCCAAATCCAAAACATTGTCCATACGAGGGGCTGAGGTAGTGACACAATTGCTTTCTGATGGTTCATTGTGTACACAAACTTTGTTTAATGCACAGAATTATTTAAAATATGCATAAAATTACCTTCATATGTGTATATGAAACATAAATGAATTTTGTGTTTAGACTTGAGACCCCTCTCCAAGATACCTTATTAAGTATATGCAAATAATCCAAAATATAAAGAAAAATGTGAACTCCAAAAACACTTCTGGCCCCAAGCATTTCAGATAAGAGAGACTCAATCAGTGTAAGATTATTGGCCCAATTGAATGTAAGGCAAATTCACATACGTTTTTAGTTAGATGTCAGTGAAAAGTTGAAAGTATAAAACTTTTGTTCACTCTTTAAAGTTACTTCATTCTTCTTTTTGACAGTATGAAAATCAGGCACTGATGTTTGGGAAATGGGGGACTTCAGGACTCGTTGGCCGTCATAAGTTTTCTGATGTCACAGGAAAAATTAAATTGAAAAGAGAGTATTTTTTGCCCCCCAAAGGCTGGGAATGGGAAGGCGAGTGGTTTGTTGATCCTGAAAGAAGGTTTGTTCTGTTTTGTTTTGATCCTTCTGTCATGTAACAAAGGGAGGGGACATGGGTGGCTTATATAATTTCTCATTGAGAAAATTTCAACATTTCTGCAGAAAGAGAAGAGAGCCATTAAATATTGCATTTTATTGTACAACAGGTCCATTAAAAACTCCCCTGTGAACCCATTTATATGATCAACATTAGTATACTCACAGAGGAAATACATCCTTAGGCTATATTGACACTGGATTTTATTAATACATAAAACATATTTGGTAGTTTCTAGTTTCTCACTATATTTATTGTTCCATCTTACCAAAAACTGAATCTTAAGAGGCTTTTGTACAGTTGTTTCCTGGCTCTCTCCCTGCCCAGTTCCTGGATGTGCCCCACCCTTCCTTACTTAAACTGGACATGTCATATACCAGACATATATACCACATCATTTTTTTCTGATACCATTGGTTTACTATCAGGCTGGAAGTAATTTTAATACAGGATGCTTATAAAAGTGGATGAAAATAGAAGGGGCAAAATGTATCCAGATCATATGCCTTTCCAACTAAACTATCTCAGTAAAATTTTAATTAATGCTTGAATAATAATAATAATAATAATAATAATAATATTCCACTTTTTCTCAGGGAATCAAAGTGCATTGCAACACTATGAATATAAAATAACAACAGTATAAAAATACAATTAAAACCCCTTAAACCCTCAACACACACCCCAGTCATTAAATCAGAACAACCCCTAAAAAGAAATAAACTGGTAAAAACTTTAAAACATTCCAACACAAATACAATAAAAAAATTCAGACAGATTCGGGCAAGAAATGAATCATCTTCTAGAAGGGGGGTAGGATGAGGACAATAAGTCAGTTCCAGTTCCGGTGTTGCACACAATGGTTTGGGGGTAAGAATAAAGGTAAGGGTAAGTGTAAGGGGGAGGCAAGTCACTAGTCTGGAAAGGCCTGCCAGAACAGATCTGTTTTAATAGCCTTCTTAAAGGCGTCCAAGGTGGTAATATGGCGGATCTTGTCCGGCAGGTCATTCCAGAGCCTGGGAGTGGCTGATGAAAAGGACCTCTTGAAGCAACATCCTTCCTTCTGTATTGTAATTTTTCCTCTATCCTTCCTTCAAGGAATTTAGAGCAGCAATGATATCCTTCCTTCAAGGAGTTTAGAGTAGCAATCACACCTCCTACTTTCATACTCACAACAACCTTGTAAGATGACTAGGCTGAATGAGAAATAATTTGCTCATCTATTAAGGTCTGTGGTTGAGCAAATCTGCAAATCCAACAATCTTAGCATTACATTATGCTAACTCTTAAACAGAAAAGCAGTGGAAGGAACGAACACATTTAAGAAGCATGTGAGGAACTGAGAGTTATGCATTTTATCCAGGACTGTGGAAAGTAGGCAGAATAAGTCCCCAGGCATGAGCCAAAAGGAAAATGTAACAAGGAGTTGGGCAACGTACAGACAGCACAGCAAAGGAGCAACTCTTTCATAGAGCCTAAGTTTAGCAGTTTAACAGTCCCAGTCAAAACCAGCTTTCCCCCAAATGGTACCTTTCCCAAATGTATTAGACTACAATTTCTGCAAGTCCTGTCAAGGAAAGCTGGGAAGTGCAGTGCAAAACACTGATCTGGGGGAAATGGCTAAAGAGTGACTGTTGCTTGAAGAAAGGCCCAGCCTGATTCAAATGCCTTCCTAGCCACATCTGGTCAGGATCAAGATGCCAGTAACAGCCAGGTTAAGAGATGACTTGATGGCTGAAAACAATCTGGGATATGGGAGGATCTGAGTACAGTATGGCCCCCATATCCTCATGGTAAGCTCCCAGGCTTACCATGGAAATATGAAACTATGGAGATTACTGAATACTATCAAAATGAATGACTTCCAGAAGACGTTGACCATAGAGTGGCACTGCTGAATCTAGATATACCTAGAAATAATACCTTCCTAGCCTTTTCTATGGTCTACTTCCACTGGATGTCATTCATTTCAATAGATTTCGCTAATCTCCATGTTTTGTGTCTGCCAAGAATGGACTCCTTGTGGATATGGGAGTTGTACAGTACTCAGTTATTCAGAGATAAATATCACACATGTACAAACAACTATGATACCTTTAGCTTTGTTTGTATATGTCTCTCCTAATTTCCACAGCAGGAAATAAACATGGGTGAGGAAGGAAGTAATGCCACAGGAATAATTGACTGTAATCTTGCACTCAGACTGCTTAAATTGCTTTGGCTTCAAATCAAAATCAGCGACAGTTTAGAATCCTGTGTGTATTTATATAAGTTATAAGACATTTTCCACATATAGAGTTTAAAGTCTGCAGGTTTGCATTGCAGACCCAAAATGTATATGGACCAGAATATTCATTTGCCTTTAAAAAGGCTGTTAAGTTTATTTTTCAAAGGCCAATAAACTCAGGAGAACAACTGCTGAGGTGATATGCATCACCTTGCATTGAACAGAAGATAATGTACAAAATGGAATTTGCTCAGTAGGTGGCAGTATAAAACAGAAAGATGTTCTTAGCAGTACCAGCTATCAGCCGATTTAGTATTTTCAGTATCATTTTATACATAAATCAGAAACCACTTGAAGGCACACAACAGAAATAATACATATTTTCAGGGTTTTGTTTTTTTGTTTAAAAGATCATATATGAAAAGGGCAAACATATTTGGAGTTTTCTTGTTCTTAGCATTTGTGTATTTATGTCAGATTTATAAAGCACACTGTAACTATAGCACAGGTGCTGTAGACAGTTTCAGAAGAAGGAACTGGCAAAATGACCTCTAGTATTCTTTGCCTAAGTTACAAAACACAGTGAAAGTCATGGTGTCATAATAGATTGACAGACAACTTGAAGGGGCGTACTTGGTGGTTGTTGTTGTTGTTGTATGCCTTCAAGTTGTTTCCAACTTATGGCAAGTTGTTTCCAACTTATGTTGAAGTGTATTTTCACTTGCACAAGTCACCACTATCACATCGTTTGAGGCTGAGAGGGAATGACGGTCACCCGGTGGGTTTCGATGGCTGAGCAGGGTTTCAAACCTGGTCTCCAGAGTTGTAGTCCTGTCTCAAACCACTACACCATGTTGACTCCAAAGGCATGCATGCATACACACACACACACACACACACACACACACACCTGTTATTACTGACTGTGATAGAGTTGGTTTCATAACAGTAGAAAAGTATATAATGCATTGAAGTGCTGGTTGCTTTTTCATTTCAGAACATCAATTCTTTGGTGCCAGATTTCCCAGATGTATAATGTGTCAACTTTTATACATACCTTTCTGTTGAATAAGGAAGTAACCATAAGGGATGGTACTAAATCGGTGATATGTCAGTGTACGATACTGAGCACTAAAAATCTCTTTTTGGTTTCATAGTTTGTTGACGGAAGCAGATGCTGGACATACTGAGTTTACTGATGAAGTGTATCAAAATGAGAGCCGCTATCCTGGAGGAGAATGGAAAGCAGCTGAAGAGAGTTATACAGATGTGGTGAGAATTGTTTTTCTGGATCAATGATCTTAAAACTATTGCAACTTTTTGTTAGGTATGTCTGCAATACAGTACATACCCTCTGGATAAATTGAGACACCTCCATTCTTGGCTTCTTTATGCTCTCTTATGGTTGGTGAGTTTGACAAAAAGAGTGCGTTTTGTACCACAGTCCAGCAGCTTGTAGCACTGTTGCTGTTGTTTTTAGTAACTAAATTAAGCTTTTTGATACTTTTGAACAATGGGAAAGCAAAGATTCACTTTCAAAAATATTAATTTGATTTTGGAATCTTGATACTATGACTGTAACTATTATTTAAATGTTACTTTCCAAGCTCTGCTGCAGGAACTATTTGACAATTTGGGACAATTTGACAGGAGTTTCCTTGTTCTGTTGAAGTGTATTTTCACTTGCACAAGTCACCACTAAGTTTTAATTGTAGTGTTGATTAGCTTCTGTTGTATAACACTACTAGTGCCAAGTGTAAGGTACCACAATGATTTTTTATCTTATTTTGAATTAATTATGATTAGAATTAGGCTTTACAATGTATACAGCTCTTGTATCTTTTGAAGAAGTGCAATCTTTGTTATATATCTTCTGTTTCAAAGAATGGAGAAAAAGCAGCACCACCAAGTGAAATAACCTGCCCCCCTGGCTGGATGTGGGATGATGATGCTTGGGTGTATGACATCAATCGAGCAGTGGATGAAAAGGGTAAGAATTAAGACGAGGGTTGGCAAAGTGTGATCCACAGGCCACATGTGGTCCCAGAACATTCCCCCAAGGGTCAAAACTTGTTTTTAATCTCCCTTAAGGAAACATGACCAAATGCTCTCTGAGGGTGTGAAGGGTATTTCTACTCCCTTTGGAGGCCACCTGATCCCTCAGGATAAAAAAATGGCAATTAAAATGTTTTTGCTCTAAAATGACTTCTAGTGGATGTAAAACGTTGAGGACATTTTCACCACATTTTGCCCCCCATACTGGTCAAGAGGAGCCTTTTTGAAACAAGAAGTGACTTCTTCTCACTTTCTATTGTTTAAAAAATAACATGGTGAAAATGCTGCCAATTTCCCCTAATAGGTGTTTGAAGGCAAAAAACATGGGCAGGGTGCAGCCCTCTAAGATCTCTTGACGAGCTAATGCAATCCTTTCCACAGTTTCCCATCCCTACGTTAAGATTTAACATGAAGCTGTGCAAGCTCTTAACATAAGGCAAATGTGTCCACAAATTATGAATTGTACTTGCCTAACCTTCAGATAGGTCTGGCCTTGTTGTCTGAAATGATGACAGATGTACAGTTTGGGTAAGCCTAAACATCATAGACCAAACAAACAGGGAATGATGATTATGGCATGGTTCCTAATCAAAGTATTTTAGGAACTATTTCTCTGAGTTGCCTAAGAAATGTCGAGAGCATAAGCATATAAGACTGAGAGGAATGTTAGTACCTATTTAAAGAATGGGTCTAGTGAGGAAATACACTGTGCAAAGATTCAACTATTTGTGTCTCTGAAATTATGATACTTAGAGGTAGGATAAACAGCCACTATGTTTGTCATTGAGGCAGAGTCCACTTATGTTAAGTAATGTATATTTCACCTGTGTTGTTTTAGGCTGGGAATATGGAATTACCATTCCTCCAGACAATAAGCCAAAGTCATGGGGTGCAGCAGAGAAAATGTATCATACACATAGAAGAAGGAGACTTGTTCGAAAACGGAGAAAAGATCCAAACCAAACAACTTCATCAAGGGTAAGACAACCAAACTTCAACATTTGTTTCAAAATAATGGAGTGGGGGTGGAAAATAATGTAAAGCTGAAAAATAAAAAAATTAAAAGTTGATTATATCTTCAATTTGACAGATGTGAGTTGTGTTTCTGTGATTGTTTCTTAGGGAGCCACATCCTATGAAGATCAAGAAGGATGGGAATTTGCATCTTTAATTGGGTGGAAGTTTCACTGGAAGCAACGCAGTTCTGATACTTTCCGCCGTAGGCGCTGGAGGAGAAAAATGGCTCCTGCTGACACACATGGTGCAGCAGCCATCTTTAAGCTTGAAGGGGCTCTTGTAAGTACAAACAGCTAGCCTTAGGTTGTATTCTCAGAGTTAAGTTTTAATAAACAAGTGGTTCTTGAAAAGGCTTGAAGTGAAATTTATTGATCGCTTAGCACTTTGTGTGAAAGTGTCAACAAAATGTTAAACATGTACATGGGCCTGACTCCTGTTAGGAAAAATGCTGGTGTTACAGATTGAAGTTTTCCACCAATCCTTACAAAATAATTGAAAGCTAATATGTCAGTGAGGCTGTAAAGTGTGGGATTATGTTTATTCTATTTGTGTGGTGGCAGTTAAAACAACTGACGCTTTCACATCATAGCATCAAACACATGAGAATGTAGACTCTTATGTAAAACAGAGTCTCTAGATTTTAGAATTTTAATTTTCTGTATTTCAGTATTAAAGCATAAACATTTACAACAGGGGTGCAAAATTCTGACCTTCCATATAGTAAGGCCTAAAACTCCAGTTTTTTCATACAACTGCCCATGCTGGGAACATTTGGCTGGCCAAATGTTTTTTAACTCTAATTTACAACCACCCAAGGGCCAAACTACATGTGATGTTAAACACATGGTATAGCACCCCTTTTCTTCTCCCCCCCTTTCCCTCTTCTGTAATATGTCATTTTTAGACTGTAAGCCTGATTGCAAAACAATAGGGATTGTTTTGTGTGTAATCAATGTGCAATTTTAGATGTTTAATAAACAATAAATTATATTCACATGTAATCTTAGGGAGCAGATACAAGCATCGATGATGGAGACAAGGCTTCTGAGAAGGGCAAAGATTCAGCAACACATGTATTTGGTGCAAACACTCCAATAGTTTCTTGCTACTTTGACAGTAAGTTCATACAAAATTCATTATTAGGCAATATTCCTCTTTACAGTGCCACAGGACTTTTTGTTCTTGCTACCTAACTACGCTTGCAAAAAATTTCCCCTATTTGTTTTGTTACCCAACATTCCTTTTAGATACGATCAAAGTAAAAAGTATCAGAAATTGTCTTTTTGATACTGTTTAACAAATGTGTTCTTCTGTTTCTCTAATCCTATCCAGGGCTAGCCATGCTGGCAATACAGAAAAATACAATAACATCCAAACTCCATAAAACAGTGATACCGTTATTGGGATAACTAAAATTCACAAAGCCAGCCATGGTTCAAAAGCATGCATCATGTATTCTATGCATTTTGATTGGACTGATAAAAATATTGCTGTTTTGTGGATTTTGGATATTACTGTACCTTCCATTTCTGTGTTCATTTGCTCCTGCCATCCTTAGTCTGAAATATCATACAAGGTTTGGAGTTAACTTCCCTTTACATTTTCCTTACAATCATAGAATCCTAGAGTTGGAAGAGACCTCAAGAGCTATCCAGTCCAACCCCCTGCCAGGCAAGAAGCACATCAGACAGATGGCCATCCAGCCTCTGTTTAAAAACCTCCAAAGAAGGCAACTCCAGCACCACTCTCATAGGCAGTGTGTTCCACTGTCAAACAGCTCTTACCAACAGGAAGTATGTACTTCCTAATGTTTAGGTGGAATCTCTTTCTATTGCTCCAGGAACAAAATTATGTTTCTGATCAGCAGTACTAAGAGATTTCTTCATGAGCATTCATTATTGTCAGCCAACATGGCCATTGGCCACAGAAACGAGGTCAGAAGGCTGCTTTAGTTTGAGGCCAAGTTCAGTTAATGGTGAAATTTTCCATAAAGTAAACAAACCTGTATTTCATAGTCATTGGCCATGGTAGCTGGAAATGATAGCCCAAGTTGTTGTTCCATCACATGGATATCTCCAACTGGTTTAAGGAGTGTTGTTCAAAAGGTTCAGTTAATGGCCAATTTTGCCACAAAACAAACAAAACCATATTTACAATTCTTTGATAAAAGCAGAATACAGAAGATTGTGTGGAAGAGGTGAGAAATATGATTACTTTAATAATATTTCCTGCCCTTGGATGAGGGAACGTAGGAAAATAGGAAGCCATCTAATCCTTAATCTGATCATTGATCCATCTAGTCCAGTATTGACAGCTCTGACTGGAGAAGCTGCCTAGGCAGGATTGTTTCCTAGCTCTTCCTAGAGTTAGCTGGTATTCTCTTATGGTTTCCTATCCAAGTACTAACCAAGTAAGACCTTGCTTAGCTTCTCAGCTCAAACATGTTTGGGTGTATTTAGGATGGTAGCAATGATATGAAGGATAGCATGTGATCTACCATATTTAAATGTTACTGGAATAGATTGAGAACTGATGATAATGATGCAGAAGCAGCAGTCATAATCCTCCGACATTGGGTTTCCAATCAGAACCCCAGCCTAATCAAATAAACAAACAAAAAAGTATGATTTCTAAATTGATGCATAGTTAGTTAAGCAAAGAGCCAACATCAGATAACCAAAGTTCAAATCCCCGCTCGGTCATGGAAACCAACTAGGTGCTCTTGGGCAAGTCACACTGTCTCAGCCTCAGAGGAAGGCAAGGGCATACCCCCTCTGAACATATTCTGCCAAGAAATTCCTGTGATAGGTTTGCCTTAAAGTCACCATAAGTCAGAACTGACTTGAAGGCACACAATAACAATAATAATTAAATACAGTTGGCCCTCTATACCTACAGATTCAACCATCCATGGCTTAAAAATATTCAAAAAAAGTATAAATTCCAAACAGCAAACTTTGATTTTGTCACTGTATATAAGGGACACCATTTTACTATGCCATTATATTTAATGGGACTTGACCATCTGTGGATTTTGGACCAAACCCCAGCAGGTAGCAAGGGCCCCCTGTAATGCCAAGTGTATGCTAGACAGTGTACTGAAGTTATCAATGGTAAAATCCATACACAGAAAGCAGGTGAGAATCTATTGCAAAGAGATAAGACAAAACAGCAGTGGGGGATTTAGGCACACGCTGAACAGAAGGAATAGAAGTAAGTGACATGGAGGAGTAGCCAATATGAAGTTGCTAATTCATTTATGCCTGTCTCATTTACTTGACTTTTATTTATTAGGAGTCTACACTTACCACCTTCGATGTTACGTCTATCAAGCAAGAAATCTTTTAGCTTTGGACAAAGACAGCTTTTCAGGTAACAGTGGGAGGGGATGGCAATTCACTAAATTCAGAAGACCCATGCACATATGAAAAGCAAGTCTGTTCTTTTACTATAGCAACTGATACCTTAATGACTGTGATAGTTAAGCTATTTTCTTCAGCCATTTTTATAGTGAAGAGACCTAAAGCCAATGATTTGGCTGATGATTTTAAGTTAGTATAAAAATATCAGTATGATTCAATTCTGCAGTATGTTGTCAAATGCCCTTCTTCTTTCTGTTCTTTTTTTAGGAGCTTATTGCATTCACTTTTCAGCTCAATCCAGGCATGGGATGGGATCGGGACAGAACAGGGGGAAATAGGATTTAACACAAACAAAATTGCTGCTGTGCTGCCACCCGACCACCACCTGTCCCCGAGCTGCCCTCTGCCAGCCGATTTTGGTAGTATGGAAAGCTTCTATTCTACCAAAATCACTGGCAGAAGTTCAGCTGGGCAATAGGTGATCTTCAGGCAGCAGCACAGCAACAATTTTGTGTGTGATAAAACCCAGTTTTCCCCCGTTCCAGCCGATCACATCCCGTATCCAGATTGGGCTGAAAATGTGTGTGCGATAAGCTTCTTAAGTTTCATTCTCAGGCTCTACCCTATCCCTAATTTACTTCACCTATTTCTTTTTCACCATTCAGTCTTCCATCCTGCTTTTCTTGGACCCCTGGCTTCTATTTATTCTTAGTTTCCTATGACCTACAGTATGCTCTGTCCTGTTCCAAAACCAGTAAGGCTCACCCAAATGTTCGAAATTAGGAAAGCATTCAGGCACCATCATTTCAAGGTGGCAATCCTGACTATGGGATGGGGTGGGGTTTCAATAGACCAGAGATTCCCTGGTATTGACTTAGCCATCAAGAAGCCGTCCTGATTGCTTAGCTTATAACCTATAATTGATAGACAACAGAAGCAATCTTTGTTAAGAGCTTATTTAGGGCTACATCTGGCATCAGAAAGGGCCACATTAAATACCTACATTATAACAAAATTAGGAGAGCCAGTATGGTATAGTGGCTTGGGCATTGGACTCTGGACACTAGGGTTCAAATTGTTTCTCAGCCGTGGAAACCCACTAGGTAACCCTGGGCAAGTCACACTCTCTCAGCCTCAAAGGAAGGCAAAAGCAAACTCCCTCTGCACAAATCTTGCCAAGAAACCCCTGTTATAGGTTCATCTTAGGGTTACCATAACTTGACCTGAAGGCACACACCGCCAACACCTACAATATTATGGGGAATTAAGTTGTAGCCAGCAGTATTATTTTGATAGTTAATGCTGAGATTGCAATTTTCTATTGCTTTTGGAGATGCTAAGTTTTTGATTTAATGTACAAGATATTGTAGGGGCTGTAATGGAGGATATGTAAAATGTTAATGTAGAACATATGCTGCTTAAATTGTGATGAACAATGCTGTGAGCATTTTCATCAGTCTTTAAAGTCTGTGCTCACTCCATCTTCTTTTTTATTTTTATTTTCTGTGTGTGTGTGTGTCAGTTATTCATAGTAATTGTTACATACAATTGCACACAAATTCCCACACAGTGAAATAAATCATTAAGACAAAATAATACATAGTTGGCGACATGGACTACATTTCAAAATACTGTAAGTGTGAACCTAGGATAGTTGTTCATATACCAGATGATTCAGTGCAAACAGTGCTTGGACAAATTACTTATTTGACTACAGCTTTCAGCACTTCTACTGGTAAATTTCAAGGCCCTTTAGCTTGTCCCCCTACACACACACACACACACAGAGAATAAAAGTATGTTACACTCCCCTTTACATCCCTGGTTAGGGTGCTGGTGAAGATGACCTCCAGATAACCTTTCAAATAGCCCATGGGCATCACTGGGTAATGGCAATTTGTACAGGAAACGCTAATAACCATCATCAGAGACCTTCTTCAGAGGCCCCTGTGATTTAAAGGTCTTTTTAACAGTAGTCCTAGAACTCTTTAATCATTCACCTCTACTTCAGAAGAAAGCGAGAGCCATAAATACGATTTCAACTCATGCCAAATTTAAGTGTTAGGTTTTGTGAGGCTGACTATTTAAGAGGCAAACTGAAGCAGTTCAAACAATCACTTTATGAGTTCCTAGGTGTTGTTCCACAGGTATTCAAGGTATTCAGGAATAGGTTATTACCATGTACAGAAGCAATTTTAAATGTACTTGTTCCAAAACACTGAAAACTGCATGTTATGTTTCAGTGTTCCCATCCATAAGATAAGATTCATAATACTGCATTGCAGACATTGTCCTGCTCAGCACAGAATAAGCTCAATGCCTCTGTGCATTGGCATGTTCAAAACTGTCATTGTCTCTTTGCTGACAACTTCATGGCATGTTTTTTTAAAAACAACAACAACAACAGAATACTGCATACCATAAAAAGGTTAAGAAAGGTAGTCTTGATGGCTTGGAAAGATTAGTTTAGAGACTGTCACCCCAGACTGCAGATCTAAAGGTGATATCTGTGATTTAGTAGCCTGAAGGCAGAACTGGATGTTAAATAAAATGCATGTGAAGGCAAGGGGCATTTGAGAAAAAGGTTGCTTACTCTTCGGCAAGTGAACCTTGAATTAATTTCAGGAAACCTTACTTAGAAGCCATGTCACTTTCTATGGGACATGTATCATCTTCTGTAGTTTGCAAGTCAACACTTGCACGCCACCTCATTCAGAGCTTGGAAATGTTCCTTTTTTAGACTACAATACCCAGAACCCTCCATCCAGTGTGGCCACTTAGGTAGCCAAAATTAAAATTTAGAAGGTCTCTATAGTGTGTGAGAATAGTGGAACAAGACCATCCTGCTATATTTATATCCCTAACCATTTAACAATTATGCATTTTCTTTTTCTTCTTTATCATCATCCCATACATTCCTTTACATTTCCATATTCATTGATTTAACTTGTGACATTGTACTAGTGTTAGTATTGTTCTGTATCCTTATTGACAGGAATAGCAGTTCATGGTGTCAGTAACACCATCAGTATTATTAGTTTGTTGTTGTTGTGTGCCTTCAAGTCATTTCTGACTTATGATGACCCTGAGTCTGAGAGCGTGTGACTTTTCCAAGGTCCCCCAGTGGGTTTCATGGCCAAGCAGGGAATCAAATCCTAGCCTTCACAGTTCCAACAGTCAGACCACTATGCCATGCTGGCTCCTATTATTAGTAGAATCTGACAAATCTTTACTCTTCATGAAGGGCTCCTTCTGAGCACTCAAAACAATCCACATATACTTTAGTAACTCTGGAACAAGTACTAGTAATTATTGCAACATAAGTCAACATTATTTTTCTCATACTACAGTTCAGGGTGGTGGGGAAAGCAAAAACACTACCTTGAAAAGTGAAAAAGGACATAGCCACAAAAAACTCAAAAAGTAAGTCTGCTTATTATACTAGACAGAGGAAGACTGAGAAAAATATTTTGGAAGGCTGAATAGTAACAGTAAAATAAGTGTGTGTCACATTCGTCTTCTGTGCTCTTTCAGATCCATATGCTCATGTTTCATTCCTCCATCGAAGCAAAACAACTGAGATCATTCACTCAACACTGAACCCAACATGGGATCAAACTGTAATATTTGATGAGATTGAAATCTATGGAGATCCCCAAACAGTATATATGAACCCTCCTCATGTGGTTATTGAACTCTTTGACAGTGATCAAGTGGTAGGTGGTAGTATTTATGTCAATTCTCCCTTGATTTAGGTTAAGGTTAGCAGGTTGGCTATCCCTGTACATCATTTTGGACTAATCCATTTGTTCAGGGCAAAGATGAATTCCTTGGAAGAACTTCTTGCTCTCCTAAGGTGAAACTCAACCCAGATGATGACACCAGTCCCAAGCTTCTCTGGTATCCAGTTATAAATGGGGGCAAGACTTGTGGAGATGTCCTTTTAGCAGCTGAACTGATACTGACTGAAAAGGTAACATCAAATAAGCACATATTTTAGATTTACGGGTATCTTGATGGGAAGATAGCTGTGTATGTTTTTGGCTTAATATGAATTCTCTGTATCTCTAAACAGGGCAGCACCAACCTTCCAATTCTTCCCTCACAAAGAGCACCAAATCTTTATATGGTGCCACAAGGAATCAGACCTGTGGTTCAGCTGACTGCTATTGAGGTATTGTGACTACTGTATAGTATATGTTTAAAATGCAAGCAATCCAAAGACTTTATTAATTCTTAATAGGATTTATGCCCATCAGTTCACATCTCTGTGTACAAAGTCAAGTGCTATTCAGTACTCGGAAATGTTGGAGTATTTTTTGTTTTTATTTTTTGGATCACAAGTTCAAGAATATTGTTTGGGAGGAAAATGTGGGGGGGGGGGAGCAGGTTGCATAAAAAGCCAGGGTTTATTTTTCCAACAAAACCTCGAAATGAAAAATCTCCCAGGAGTTGATCATATTCTTGATGATATGTCTTGATATGACAAGACACACTTTTTTGTTGAGTGTGACAAATTGGTTAGTATTCTTTACTTTCTAATTTTGAACTCTTATAGAACTGTTGTATAAATCTTAAGTAGTACTCAATATATTTGAATTGATAATATTGGCTTACCTTTATAGGCTTCGCTGGTTCCCTGCACTAAACCACTCCCATTTCAACCATTCATTATAAATCCTTTACCTCATTTCTATTTCCTGTTTTTATCTGCATTGATAGAAGGGAGGGACAATTTAGAGTTTTGAAAAGTTGTTGTTTTTTTTCTTTTTCTTTTTATAGTATAGCTTGCCATGTTGTTTGGAGAATGCTGGGAGTTGTTGTCAAAAAAGGAGCTTCCACTCATTCTGGATTTATTATAATAGTGTCTAGAATAATATAGTCAAAATATACCAGTTACACAATATAATAATAATAAATAAAATTTTTATTTCTATCCCGCCTTTCCAGTGTTCAAGGCGGCGTACAATAGTGGGATTTATCATCCCAATGACAGATAAAAAGAGTACAATAAAAACATTACAATATCAGCATAAAAACAACAGCAATACACAATAACACTTCCAAGCTAACAATGGGGGGAGGGGAACATAATAGGGCTATTGGGGGTAAGCCTGTTTGAACAAATACGTTTTCAGCCCTTTTTTAAATTGGGCTAGGGAGGGGATTGAGCGGAGCTTGTCGGGGATCAAGTTCCAGAGCTTAGAGGCCGCAATTGAGAAGGCCCTTTGCGTGGTGACAATGTAGTGGTATAGTGTATATTTCTGAATGTGTATGAATTGTTTACTCAGAATTCCTTGATATTAAAATACATCCATAGGGATACTGAAGAATTTTGTTTGGCCTGTATTTTGAAGTGAACTATTATGATATGCATCTCCCAAATTAATGTATTAATTTAGAATCCATTTGTTCTTCTGAATTTGAACTTTTGTTTCATTGACATTATACTGTTTTACACTGGGGTAACTAAAATAATTGGAATCTTTGGGCTGAGTTATACAGTGGCTGAGTTATTTTGCAGAAGATGTCTATTGATATTTTCCGCCTGCAGAGATATAATGTATATACTCAACTATAAGTTAATCTCATGTATAAGTCGAAAACAGGTTTGGAGATTTTGCCATGATCCATGGATAAGTCGAGGCGAGAGTAAAACTTGGAGGCTCCTTCAGTGTGTGTATGTGTGCATACAGCAAGAGAAACTCTAATTGATGCTTTTTGCTTCAGCGTTTGTTTCAACTTTGGTTTCAGCCTTCATGGCCAGCACCAGTTGGAGAGGGTCTCTATTTGTTTGTCTAACAGCTATTAATCACTCAGGACACTTTCTGCTTGGCTCAAGAGAGAAATAAAACTGCTATTCCAACTGCATGGGGAAATCTGAAAGAGCTGCTGACCCATAAATAAGTTGACCTGAGATTTTGGGGTCAATTTTTGGGGATAAATTTTTAGACTTATAGACGAGTATATACGGTAAATATTCATTTGTAGTTTCAGGAGTTGATTTTGTGTTTTCCTTTAATATTGTTAACTGTGGTTGGGGACTGTTGCTTTTTCCTCACAGATCCTTGCCTGGGGCTTGCGCAACATGAAAAATTATCAAATGGCTTCTGTTACATCCCCAAGTCTCATTGTGGAGTGTGGAGGTGAAATGGTGGAATCTGTAGTGATCAAAAACCTGAAAAAGACACCAAATTTTCCTGGATCTGTTCTTTTCATGAAAGTGGTATGAAATGCTCTTATAATGAAGATCTATAGGCAGGTTACAGATGGCCCTCAAGGGGCCGTTTTCCCGCCGCCGCCATTCGCTGTGGAGGGAAGCCCCAGTGGCCATACCGCGAGGCTTCCCGACACAGCGAAAAAGGAGTGCTGAAATGGCGCTCCTTTTCGAAACGCGGAAGTGGCTCCGCGAGGGGCGAAGCGCGCCCTTGAGGTGTCACCTCCGCCGTGACACGTCTGAACGCACAGCGTCCAAGACATCAAAATGGTGGCGCCCATGTGGATGGGCGCCACCATTTACGACATGCTCCACGCGTGTTGGGGCCGGGGCGAGTTAGGAAGGGGCGACTCTTCCTAACCCTAACAAGCCCCTTCCTAACCCTAGCACGCACGGAGTGCATCGTTAGTGGCGGTCTGTAACCCGCCATAGTATATTTTAGATACTGTAGTAAGGGAAAGGCCAGGATAAATATATATAGGCTAATGTTAGGTGAAGTATTCAGCCTAAATGAATTAAGCCTGGAAATTACCCACAGGGCTAATTTTTAGAGATTTCCAGAGATTTCTGTGTCTCAATGCATTGTGTACACCTAATATTTACTTATAGAATCATATATACAAAGGCTCACATATCAGTTGTGGATATGCATTTGCATCCTCATCAGGATGGAGATGGTAAGGTATGTGTGTTAACATGCCAAACACACATAACTTAGACAACACTGGCATGTAGATAGATGTGCAAAGTGTTTAGTGCTGTATATACAGCCCAGTAGATCTCCCATCCACACTGGGTGCTATATTTGCTTTTATCAATTAGCATGCAGCAACCAAATATATGCACAGAGGGGTAGGTCTGGAGAGGCATGTGATTTCCACTCCTGGACTAGCTAAAAAAGAAAGGGAGACTGAAACAAATTCCTGAAAATAAATTGTGAATGTACCCCATTGATTTTTAGAATTCCACTGTCTGTGACTGCTACATATGATTCCACTAACTGTCACAGCTGCATCCTGTAGTCTAATTTGTAGTATGGTGCAACACTAGAGCATTCTGGCTATGAATTCTAAAACCCCATCCCTAAACTGTAAATTCTAGGATTTTGTAGGATGGGATCATCTCCATTCAAGTGGACTCAGTGCTATGTAGTATGAAAGGACCCCTACATTCAAAAACTGCAAAACAAATAAGAGTATTTCTGCAGTTCAAATGAAAGTAAAGGATCCTTTGGAACTATGGTTTTAAATTTAAGTAATTATGTTTTTGTCTTGTCTTCTTCTGTTTTTGAAACTAGCTATTGCCCAAAGAGGAATTGTACACTCCATCACTAGTTCTTAAAGTGATAGACCATAGGCAATTTGGCCGTAAACCTGTCGTGGGGCAATGCACCATTGATGTACTGGAACGTTTCCGCTGTGATCCATACACTGCCAAAGAAGATGTTGCCCCACAGATGAAAGGTAGAGCTCTCATAAAAGTGAAGCTGTTTTTCCTATCAGACGTAGACCTTGCTACCTTTAATCATTCCCATCATCAGTCCCCTTGGAATAAAAGAACACAACTGAAGTTTTGTGCACACCCATTATTTTGTGAAATGTAGACATGTTCAGCCTATGAAGCTGTGAACTTTTACTGATTGGCAGCACCAGTTTGGAAAAAAAAACAGTATTTTATCCCTAGGGAAAAGACAGAAAGCTCACAGCAAAAACATTAAAAACATAAGACTTTGCATGTGCTGGGGTGTCTGTATGTATGCACCTTCAAGTTGCCTGTCACCTTAAGATGATCCTATCAATTTCATAAGGTTTTCTTAGGCAAGGGATACTCAGAGATGGTTTTGCCAGTTCCTTCAAATGAAATGTATTCTACAGCACCTGGTATTTGTTGGCAGTCTCCATCCAAGTACTAACCGGGGTGACCCTGGTTAGCTTCCATGA
Source organism: Sceloporus undulatus (assembly GCF_019175285.1). NCBI lineage: Eukaryota > Metazoa > Chordata > Lepidosauria > Squamata > Phrynosomatidae > Sceloporus > Sceloporus undulatus. The sequence continues at coordinate 181,103,707 of NC_056524.1, forward strand.
TCAGACAGGATCTGGTGCCTTTAAGGTATTTAGGCTTAGTCCAGCCATTTTACTTCCACTTCATTGATATGTGTCATTAAAAACAGGTGTGGCAACAAAATGTAGCAGTACATGTAGTGTTTTGCTTTTAAGCATTCCACCCTTTCCCTCTACATTTTCATTTTTTGCTATGATCCCACCCCGTCAGCATTTCTTGGCAACTGAATAAGCTCAGCCTGATTGGGCTGTTCCAGAGTTTCTCTATGTTGCTTTTGATAGTTTCTCCAAACCTGTTAATATTTCCCTATTGTACATGAGTGGTTCTAGCTTGGCTACATATGCAACTGCACTCAGATTCAGATATAAGAAATATGGTACACATTCTTTGGTAATCTATTAGAAAATAAACATTTGATCTTTGGCATAAATGCTATTTAGTCCTAACTAGAGTAAACCTATTGCATCAATAGAATTTATATCAAGTTCTCATTGATTCAGTGGCTCTATTCTCATTGGGACTTACAATTGAATTTAGCCATTGCATCTCAAAGCAGTGTACAGATAAAATTCACACAAAGAGACAAAATCATTAGGAATGCCTTTGGGCATGGGTGGTGGGAAATTGTTCCCAGGTTCAGGTTTTAGTCTTTTTCATGGTCTAAAGAATGGTCTAAAGAACACAAAAAAAAAGGGGGGTGGGGTGGGGAGTGAAAGCTAAAATTATGATTGCTTAGACATTTTTCTCCTTCTTGGCATATTTGATTTCCAGTTAGTCTTCTGTCAGCTGCACCACGGCGGGATGTGATAATTGAAGTGGAAGACACACAGCCCTTACTAACAGCACAGGTATCTTGGTTTTACTTTTTCTATTTTTTATGGGTAATTGGTTTCTTACTGAGCAAACTTAACCAGAGAAAGAATCTATAAATTTGCTAGAAGCTCTGATCAGGCTGATTCCACTGATGAAAATGCTTCTAGCCATAGACTTGGGAGGGGATTAGCTAACCTGATAGCATCCTCTCTGCCCCCATATCCACAAAACCTGCCCAAGGGGTTGGAAAACACTCTGGAGCCAGAAAACACTCTGGAGCAAAGTGGGGTTGTGGGATGGGCATATCAGACTGACTGTCAAGTAGCATAATGTTCAATTAAGATTTTCAGCAATACATTTGACCATAATATATTCCACCTATGCAGCTGGTGGGTGTGTGTGGGGGTAGTGTCATCATCATTCTTCCAACCTTACAGTTTTGTGTCTGTGTGTGAATGCTCACCTCTTTCTTGCCTATGTTTATGGTATTCTCAAATTGTCTGCTTGCTGCTTTATAACATATTTGCTTTGTTCAAAATTATTCACTGAATAAATTAATGAATAATGTTTGGGCTATATTTTGTTCACTGGCAGTTCTTGAGGTTCAATAATATTTATTCAGTTCTATTAAACTTACAAAGTGCAAACTGTGCTCCCATGCAGGCGTTGTTGTGAAAAGAATGCCAATAGTATATCCTCAGTTAAAAGATGAAATGCATCCTTTGACTAAGATGTATATAGTGGAAAATTAAGCTGGAAATGTGCATTTAGGAGATTCAGAGTAATTTCCCACAAACTGTGGCTGTTGGTAATTGTCTTCAAGGAGAGTTTTCTTGGCAAGATTTGTTCAGAGGAAGTTTGCCATTGCCATCCCCTGAGTCTGAGAGGATGTGACTTGTCCAAGATCACCCAGTGGGTTTCATGGTCGAGTGGGGAATTGAATCCTAGTCTCCAGAATTGTAGTCCAGCCAGTACACTGGCTGTTTTTGTAGCAAATTGGACATTGCTATGACTACTCCTGCCAGTCAATTAATTTGCAAGATTGTTCATCAAAGGCAAATATGAGGCCAAATACTAATGTATTTGGAAAGTACTTGCTGAAATTATTTAAGGTTCATCATGTAATATAGAACCTTGAACATTTCAAAATGGTGAGTTATCTCTTTGCAGCTTTGAACAACTGTTGGTTGTTTAAAAACTATTTGTCTTTGAGAACCCCTTTCTCACTTTGTCTAACTGAAATCATGTTTAGTCTTTGATGTAGTACAGCTGCCCTTTAATTGTACCATATGGAAAGAGCCAATTAGATGAGTAAATGTTGTGTTACTATAAATACATGGAATAAAAGTACTGAGGTTCATGTCCTTGCAGCTAATAATAGATGTTCATTGTTCTTATACAACCTTCCAGTCAATAACTAATTAGTAATCACTCTCTACTGATATTACCAAGAACTATTGGGGGAATTAAGAACTATTCTTTTATAATGTTTATAGCTTCTAATATTGTGCCTGACGTCAGATTTTACTCAAGGGCTGCATTACTAGAAATTGTGGCTGAAAGAAATGGGGTAGTGTCAGATTATTATCTAGAGATAGTAGCATTATCTCCAGAATAGATTTATTTTTTCTCAGTAAAATATTTCTTTCAGTAATTTAGATATTTTAAAGGGAAATGGGCACTTTATGAATACACTTTGACATTTTCTTGATGAGAATGTTAAAATGTGGCAGGATGTGTATTTTATTTCCATCGCAGGAGACAGAGGGAAAATGTAGTTTTATCAACAAAGGCCATCATATACTGCTACATTCTGCTTTGTAAGTTACACGTTGTATAAGACTGCACCAACTATGTTGCATAATAAATGCATGTACATTTTGGTACTACTTCATATCAGCACCTGATATAAGTCCAGCCATACCCATAACTGCAGATAGCTATAATCAATCATTATCGTTTAATGAGAAATACTGTAGTTAGTAACAAGTCATGAACTAAATGTGAATTCATGAGTGAACAGCTAATAGGCCTTTTAAATGCCAGTAATCAACTTTTGGAATTTAGTTTTTAAAAGAGTTTTAAATTTAATGAATGTCCAAGTTCTTCTGTCAAATTGCATATATTATTTCATTCCAAGATAGATATAGCATCTAAAATTGGTACATTAATACATATGTAAAACAAATGATAAAATAATGATGTACAGGTAACTGGATTAGAGTAATATATATAGAACTTTCATAAACTACATTCCAATTTCTAGTGCTTAAGCAGTATGTCAACAGCACTCAGCAAAATGGCTTCTCCAACAACAGTGCATGTATGTATGGAGGGAAATGCATGAGCACCATTCACCTGGGACCTTAGGTACTTGGGTCACTAAACTTTTACTTCCCTTTTGGATACCTGGGAGATTTTGGAGAAAAAGAAAAAAAATCAATATAAAATATAATGATGATGTAGGATCGAAATTTTCACTGAAACAAAGGGAGGGATTTACAGAATGAAATCTCAATTGAGAGCAGGGAAATCATATTCTTGATGCTCCATTCAAGCACTGTTAATTCATGTAGGATATGGATATGAATGCTAACTGAAAAGATAAAATCTTTTTTATTTGCCATATGTCTAACAAGAGTGCATATACACAAAAATGGGAATTTAAATAGATATTATAGATATTTAAAGGAATTTGAAACTGATCTTTTTCATAAAACATTTTCTCCAGAATCTCAAACTACCCACAACATGACAAATTAATGAGTGGTTTTTGGTGCACAATCATTGTTTATGGGTTCTGTCATCAATTGCATCCATGACTATCGTATTTATAGTTTTCTATAGGAAGTAATTTAGGATAATACATAATATATTTAATAACAATGTGAGGGTATGATTTGGACATGAGCAAGCAGCCAATGAGTTTGCATTGCTGTTTTCTTTTTACCTCTTTCTGTTCATCTGTTTTATTAAAGAGCCTCAAATCAGTACATCATAACATGAAATGTAATATATTCATTAAAAGCCACCATATTTCTATCTGTAATTTGTATTCAATTAAAAATACTTATTTGGATTTTAACCATTCTGCTTCACTTTTACCTCCTCCTCTCCCTTTGAATGTGTATTCCTGAGCAGCTCACGGAAAAGGTAATTTAATCCACAGTATGCAATTTAGTTTACTTATCCTGAGAATTCTTGTGTGCATAAGAGCATGTGGTGTGTCACTAGGCTCCTCTGATGCAAAGGCTTTTCTACTCATCCCAATTTTGGTGTGCAAAACACTTGCGAACTTTAGACAACTGACTTGCCTGAAATAGCTCTTTTATATGTGCTACCAAAGTTTAAATAGGAAACCATTACAAGCCATTCAAAGCAAGTAAATCTTTTCTTTTCTTTTCTCATAGCCACCAAAATTCAAGTATTTTAGGGGTGTTCTTTTCAAGTTCTGCAGAGGTGGGGGCAGAATGGCCTGGGGATATGCATGCTATCTGAAGGTTATATATGTCCAAGAACTGTTGTTGCTTCTACATAAACTTTTTTCCCCTATAGGAAGAAGAAATTGTGGATTGGTGGAGCAAGTTTTATGCTTCAATAGGGGATACTGAAAAATGTGGTCAGTACCTACAGAAGGGATATGATACAATAAAGGTATTTATGCTGAGTGAATTATATGGACGTGTCTGATATTGGGTTGATTATATTTTTGAAATTTCACCAACTTGAAAAAGATAGCTGGACTTTTTGTATCAGTGGGATAAATCTGAATGTTCCTTCCTTCCTTCCTTCCTTCCTTCCTTCCTTCCTTCCTTCCTTCCTTCTTTCAACCCCCTTTCCCCATTTTTGTTATCAATTCAATCTCCTCAATTGTTAAAAAAAACCATTGAGCTGTAACTGGGGCACTATAATTTAGTTTAATATAGAGTACCTTTGAAATAGGTCCTATCTGGAAAACTTCAAACGTACTCTGATGGACCATTTTGTCTGACTTGATAATTTGCACTTTTTACATGAGAGCTATACATGAAAATAACAAGATGAAATAACGAGATATCAAGCTATAATATTACAGCTTACTGCTTTATCATCCTAGATGATCTAATTTTTTTTTAACCAAATGTCAAGATACTTTCACAGGTACAATGAAGTATACAGGAATGTTTTTCAAAGTTTAATTTAACAAATTGTGTAACTGGTTTGTGCTTAACATTTTAAACTGCAATTTCACTTCAATCTTGTTTAAAGGTATACAACTGTGAACTGGAGAATGTACCCGACTTTAAGGGTTTAACAGATTTTTGTGATACATTCAAGCTTTATCGGGGCAAATCTGAAGAAAATGATGACCCTACAGTTGCAGGAGAACTTAAGGTAAAAACACAAATACATGCAACCATCCACATACCCATACATTAAATTACCTTATTAGGCAGGAAAATAAAATGGAAAATCAAGGTTTGCTATTTGGCATTTATACTTTCTTTGAATATTTTCAAGATGTGGATGCTTGAAATTGTGGATAAAAATATAACCCAACCCCCCCCCCCCCACAAAAAACTATCAATTGATATCAATAGAAAAGGTTTTCCCTCCTTTCTTCTTCTCCTCCTCCTCTCCAAATTTTAAGGTGTGAATTTTAGGGAAATGTGTAAATCTTGCCTATTGGGTCATGATACTCCTGATCCACATTGGGCCTCTCTGTGCTTATTTAGAAGTGAAAACATAATTGAGACTCAGTACTGGTACTGTTCTACATAGTACGGCGTTCCTAAGGAGAAAAAATGCATAATAACCAAATAGAAAGACTTAATTTGGCTCATATAATGATTTTCCTTTTATTTTTACCCAGTGCTCCTTCAGAATCTATGCACTGCCAGATGATCCTACTGTACCAGTTCCTCCTCGGCAGTTCCGTGAGCTGCCAGACAGTGGACCTCAGGAGTGTCTTATACGGATTTATATTGCTCGAGCCTTAGACCTCCAGCCTCAGGACAACAATGGTTTGGTGAGCTGATGTGTAAAAAAGATAGCTAAGATTGGAGCACAGTAGAGTACAACATTTGACCAGGATTCTCTTGTGAGCACTGAGGAAAATAATAATAAAGACATATTCTAAAGGGAAGGGTATATATAGAAGCTAGGAATACTAAAATGTTTTCTGAAATCGTTGTTAAATGTTCAATAACAGCATGTTATTTTAGGGCACATGGATTCACCATGTGCTCCAAAGTAAGCTACTTTCATCAACATCTGTAAAATGGAAGTACAGTACTGTAATTATTATTCCCCTCATAGAGGTGCAGTAGGAACAGCTGCAGCAAGGACTGTAACACATTCAACTTAATAATGTATTGGTGTAGCCACCAACTGCAGCATAAACAGAGCTCCATGTTGTGCTCCAAGCCAAAAAAAAAAAAAAAAGGAGGCAGAGGCGAAGCTGGCCCTTTCATTGAATTAATAGCTATCCAAAAGTAGGAGGAGCTCATCACATTACATGTTGATCTCCTGATAGTCATGTATAGAAAAGATGTTATGCATCACTGAACATTCTTACAATGCATGTTAATTCATGATATCCTTGTACCTAAACAGTGTGACCCTTACATTAAAATCACCTTGGGCAAAAAGGTTGTTGAAGACAGAGATAATTATATTCCCAACACAGTGAATCCAATTTTTGGCAGGTAACGTTTTATTTTAAATATTTGTTAATATTAAATATTTGTTGTTGTATGCCTTCATGTCATTTCCAACTTATAGCAACCCTAAGGCAAACATATCATGGGATTTTCTTTAGAGGGGGCTTGCTATGGCCTTTGTCTGAATACGACTTGTCCAAGGTCACCTAGGTTTCTGTGAGGATTCGAAGCCTGGTCTCCTGGCATCCTGGTCCAAAACTCAAACCACTACACCATGTTCACTCCTTAATGTTTAAGATTAGAAGAACCTACCCCCCCGTTTCCATTATAGTGCAACATTATGTCATCATAGCTTAAAATCTTGAAAAAAAATCATTAATTGAGCTTATTTTTGCTTAGAGAGGAACATGAGAGTGAATAAGGTATGCTCCATGCTTTTCTATTGCTTTCTATTATTTCTTATGATTTTTGTCAAGAGAGGATCCTTGACTGCATGGAAACAGTACACATCTTTGGCCTACATGGCTTAGGTTCAGAATATGATAAACCATATCTCCCCATATGAACCTTCAAGGGTCCTAAAATATACAGGAGAAGGCTTTCTTTCAGTCCCATCACCATCACAGGTTCACTTGGTGAGGACATGAGAGAGAACCTTCTCAGTGGCTGTTCCCACTCTCTGGAACACTCTTCCGTGGGAGGCTAGGCTGACCGCCTCCCAGGTTTCCTTTCACTGGCAGGCAATGACATTTTTATTCAAGCAGGCTTTTAATATGTAATCATGCCAGGGAGGCTTTCATAGGAGGTGTGTGTGTGCTGGACTTTTCTTTTAACCTTTGTATGTTTAATATCATTTTATACTATTTTTAGCCTGACAGTTTTAATTTTTTTTAAATGCAAAAAATTTAAAATGATTTTATCTATGAGCCACCTTGGGTCCCTTTCTGGTAGCACAGAAATGAAAGAAATAATAAATAAACAGTAGAAGGAGGAAAAATTAAATGATCGTTCCATTTTATGAAAGGAGAAAATACTCTTTTTCATAATGTTTCAAACATCTTCTGAACTACAAAAACAGAGATTAATGACATATAATTGTGTAAGTTTCCAAAAAGAAAATGGGATTTTGGAAGAAGGTGGAAATTTTAATCATTATGCTTTTGTTAGACCTCTATTCTAGTTAAAGGTAAGCCATGTCTTCACAATGTGATAGATGAGATGAAAGTCCCTTTAAGATAGGAATTCTTATTGCAACAACATACTAGTCCATATGCAGTTTCAGTGATGTTTTTTGTGAGTGGTGTTGATTGTAATCAATTTTGCTGGAATTCAAATATGCTATGTACTTCTGCATTTAGAATGTATGAACTGAGTTGCTTCTTGCCTCAAGAGAAAGATTTGAAAATTTCTGTGTATGATTATGACTTGCTGACTCGAGATGAAAAAGTTGGGGAAACCATCATAGATCTGGAAAACAGATTCCTCTCCCGCTTTGGATCTCACTGTGGAATACCTCAGCAGTACTGTGTGTAAGTCTGTGCTCTACCTGTAGAAATCATGGAAGCTGTAAAACACCTGTAACATAGTTTTACATATACATGACTATGTAAAGTGCTGTGTAAACTTACGGCGCTATATAAATAAACAACAACAACAACAACAATAATAATAATAATGCTTGTTTTGTCATGGTAGCCACATTTTCATTGACTCAGGGCTGGCCCTGCCATTAGGCAGGAGGAGGAAGCCACCCAAGGCTGCAGGCTTTGAGTGTCATAAAAGCAGCTTGTTTATCTATTTTTACCCATCTACTTTTATTACTAGAGATAGAGAGAGGTGTTTGAAGAATTTTTTGCCCCATGTGCAAAGATAATCTTTCTATCTTTCAGTACTATGTATCTCAGTTTGACTTAGTGATGGACACTTGGTATCATTTGCTAATCTACCTGAAGCAGAAAAATGGCCAGCCCTGTATTAACTAAAAGGATGTGCTATCATTTTCTTTTTAAACTGTTATCCAGATTAAAATAGAATCCTTCTCAATGTGCCTATGGTGCTCCTGTAGATGTTGGCCTTTCTATGTGTCAGATTCATATACAAAAAGAATACATATTTGGAACCCTTCCATTGAAATAAATGGGGAAACTTTTGTGAGCAGCCCATTTACATTTCAGAAACTGAATACCTGCAAGAAATCTGCTTCTTAAAAGAAAGAAAGAAAGAAAGAAAGAAAGAAAGAAAGAAAGAAAGGGGAGAGAGAGAGAAGAAAAGAAAGCATATTTCAGTGATGAAAGCCATCTGTTTTAATGTGATGCACCTATTGGGGACGCTACATTTTTCTTGCCTCAAACAGATATTTTTTTATTAGTGTATGTGTATATTTTTTCTGCAAAACAATCTACTTCAATGTTCAGATGCTTGCTTGTGTCATTCTTTCATTCCTTTCTTCTTTCCTTTTCTGTAAATGTGTGCATATTGCCTATGTCCAAAAATTTCAAATTATTATAAGAAAACATAAATTATATATAATACACAAATTAATACAATAAATAAATCATATGTGAAGAAACAATTTTTTTATTCTGTACTATATTTCCTTTAAAAAGTTCAGGCATCAATACCTGGAGAGACCAACTGAAGCCAACACAACTGCTGCAAAATTTAGCCAGGATAAAAGGTAGTCGTCCTCCAGTTCTCTCTGACAATGGAAAGAGGATTAGTTATGGAGGAAGAGACTACACTTTGGAAGAATTTGGTGAGTTCTCTCTCAGTTCATTGATTTTACTAATTAGTGTTTATAATGGGCTAAAGCCAAAGTTAGCAGCAACTAGAGCCAACCCATTAGATCAATGGGAACTTATTTAAGTGTCATTGCTTTATTGCATAGACTTTACCTGGCAGTAAATTAGATTTAGGCTCCCGTCCCTATTCAGTATTCACTGAGCATTTCTATTTATAAGAAGGTAAGGTTTTGTATTGCATTTACCTTTGTAGTCAATGGGTCTACAGCGGAAGCTCACCCTGCACAACTGAGTTCTTTCTGTTTTATTGCTAGTATTCCATACTATATTGTTTCCTATTCCTATTGTATTGCTAGCTTCCATATTCTAAAAACCTGAGATATAACATAAATAAAATGTATTAAGGAATATGTAGTACAAATGTGCAAATTTGGACACTTACTAACTGTATTACATGACTGTGAATTCCTCTTGATTGACTTTGTTTCTTTTCTGTCAGAGGCAAACAAAAAATTGCATGAACACCTTGGGCCTACTGAAGAAAGACTTGCCCTTTACATACTGAGAACCCAGGGCTTGGTGCCTGAGCATGTGGAGACAAGAACACTGTACAGTACCTTCCAGCCAAACATTTCACAAGTACTATTTCTTTTTTTAAAAAAAAATCCTTCTATATCAAAAATCCAAATTTTTGGCACATTCATATGAATGCCTATGCTATAGTTGGGGGATATAGACGGAGGAGCAATATGGTATGATTCCCACTTACACATCTAAATGCAGTCTCTATACACAGCTTCACGTTCCATGAAGAAAATTACATCTGATTGCTCTGTGACAGGGGTGGGAGTATTGCGTACCCATGGGCTGCATGAAACTCACAAAGACCGTTTAGAGGACCCCTTTGCCCTCCTCCCCAAATATTCAGCCAAAAATTGAGAATTCTGCCTTGAGGGACCTCCTAGGCTGACATTTTTCTATTTAATGTTATCACTGCCACCCCCCAAGCACCTTGACCTTCCAATCACATCTAGTTTTGTCTAAAGCAGAGGTTGTGCTCCAGGGATCTAAGTGATTGCAAAAAGTGATAGGTACTCTCAACACAGTCCAGCAAAAGATAAGGAATTCTGACCCCATGGTTTCAATGAGAACACATGCTAAACTATCCCATTAACATAACTGGATATAAGAAGAGACTATCTGTTATTCACATAATAATTCACAGGTGTCTTTTATTATATAAAGCAGTGTGCATAGGCTGATTCTGGCATCACTAATCTGTTCTAGATGTCTGGCAAAAATCTGTAACTTCATAGTAATCCCATTGTGTGATTTCTATGCATATTTATAGGCCAGGATCTAGAATTGGTTTGGGCATGCCAAGAACATGGGCAGTTCAAGTGGAATTTTTCATTTCTTCTCTTTAATGTAGCAGAGCTCCTGCACCCAGTGCCAAAATCAAAAGTTGCTTTGGAAAGTTGCCTCCCCTTGGTTTCAACCAGAGCTTGGCAAATTCTCTTTTATGGATCGCAATTCCCAGCAACCCCCAGCTAGCATGGTCAGTGGCCAGACTCTGCATTACTTTTCAAAACTTGGAAAAGTTACTCCTTTATGCTACAGCTCCCAGAATTCCACAATCAACAGGGGCATTGGCTATTCTGGTTGGAGAATTTTGGGAATTATAAATTATGTAATATTTCACAAGCTCTGATTGAATTTATGTTTTGCTATAGTGGCATGTATAGTAGTGACATGCAGAATGAAGTACTGGATATTAGACTGAAATACTGATTGTGATAAATCAGATTTGTTGTTTTTTCCAAAGCCTGACAAAGATTGTCTTACTGATGCAGGGAAAGCTGCAAATGTGGGTGGATGTTTTCCCCAAAAGCATGGGCCCACCTGGTCCCCCTTTCAACGTCACTCCTCGTAAGGCTAAGAAGTGAGTATGAAGCTAAGATGAAGATCAACAACATTACTTTTTATGCTCTCCTAGCTGGGTTGGTTGTCTATGTTCAGTGGTGAAATTCAGCAAAATGTTTTCACTTGCAACTCCATAGCCCACAATCTTCTGCCAAGCTTTATTGATGGTGTAAAGCTTGGCATTAATCTCATTTGTATCCTGCTGGCTAAAAACCCAGACTCAGAAAGCTCAGTCTCTTAATTTGCTTCACAACTTTTGTTGCAGGTATGAATTGCGAGTGGTTGTTTGGAACACCAAGGATGTTATCCTGGATGAGAAAAGCATCACAGGGGAAGAAATGAGTGATATCTATGTTAAAGGGTAAGCATACTACATAGCGTGTAAACGATGAACCTGTGAGATAAAAGCACAAGGTTCATTAAAGAGCTGATTATTGTGATCAAGGCCGATGCTATCATCAGTCTAACTATTCAGCCTCAGCAGGATGCTGTACTGATTTTTGGGGGGGCACCATTTTATACAGGTTAGGGTTTTTTAATCCTTGTTTTTTTAAAAAAAATGCAACCCACAAATTGTATTTTTCATTTTAAGATAAATAACCCAACAGTACTAGGAATATAATTAATTTTAAAGTTCTATAGTATGATTTTATTTATCCTTTTTATATCTGTTTTTGAATTTATTTTTAAAATGTGATATTTCTGACTTTTTAAAAAATCTCTTATACTTCTTAATTGGAAATATGTATTGTTTAGAGTAGTATCTATGATGATTTAATATAGATCTTTGATGATACAAGCCTGAAAGGTTTACCTGGAAATACTTCCTGAACTGAAGTTGGAAGCATTCAAAAACATTTGTGTGCCAAAACATTTCATTTGTATTTGAGAAAGATAATCAAAGATTGCTGTATTACTTATTAATCCAATTTAAAATAAATTTAGCAGTTTCAATTTTTGTGCTTTTCAGTTTTTCTACAAGATATCTCTTTTTAAATATTGAAGCTAGCAATGGGGGGCAGGGTAGTTAGCCTTGCCTAGGGCACAAAATGCCCTGGCATTGGCCCTGATTATAGTTGTTATATGCTAACGAATAGAAAGAGAAGCCATTTGATTTCTTTCCCTCTAGGCACTAAAATATCCAGGCTTTGCTTAGATATTACATCAGCACTTTTTTTTCTAACCAGTGTCTACAAGTCATGAGGGGTATATGTTCCCCTTTCCCTCCAGTGTCAGAGGCACTGTGCTTCTATATCAGTTATTGGGTAGCCTGATGAGATAGTGCTTTTTGCCCTCATGTTTCGCTTTTGGATTTCCTGTAGCCATCTCATTGGTCTCAATGGGAACAGGTTGCTGTGTGATCCAGGAAGGCCCTTATTACTTAATGGTCCCAATGGGGACAGAATGCTGGACTAGATAAGCCTAAGTTTGATCTTCTATTGTACCTAAGGAAGTTTAATTTAATCTTGGACACAGAAAGTTTAACAGGAACCAATTACTGGCTTTATATCTAACTGGTGGTATCAGCCACTTTGTATTGAACTAGCTGGCAATATTGGTACAGAATCAAATGCCACTTTTCAGCAATCTCAGTGCTAACCTTCAATCCTATAAACATTGTAAAGTGTTCTTGCATCACAAGCAGCCATTATTGGCATTCATTGCCTGTCTCTGACTTTTAGGTGGATGCCTGGTTATGAAGAAAATAAGCAGAAAACAGATGTGCATTACAGGTCCCTAGATGGGGATGGGAACTTCAACTGGAGATTTATTTTTCCTTTTGAGTATTTTCCAGCTGAACAGCTCTGTACAGTTTCAAAAAAGGTGACTTTTAATCATATTAGCTATAAGTAACATTGCGAAAATGACATGCTACTGAGTTGTGTGTAGTTTGTTTTCAGAGTTATTGCTGTGTTGTTGTTGTTGTTGTTGTTGTTGAGTATAGCTGTAGAGAATATGATTTGCTGAGGGGAATTCATGTATGGTGGATGAGAGAAAGAGTTTTTCTCTCATGCATCACAAAAAGACAAACAAATGATTCCTGGAATAGATCAAGTCTGAAATCTCCCTGTAAGCCCAGATGATCAAGTTCAAGCTGCCATACTTTGGCCACATCATGAGAAGTCTTGACTCATTAGAAAAGACAATGATGCTAGGAAAAGTAGAGGGCTGCAGAAAGAGAGGAAGACCACACACCAGATGGATAGACTAAATTAAGGATCTCACAGGTATGAATTTACAGGACCTAAGCAGAACAGTTGAAGATAGAGACTTTTTGAGATGTCTCGTCCATAGGGTCAAAATGTCAGGATCAGCCCGAAGGCAGTTAACAACGATAACAAACCTTTCCCTTCCTATGATTTTTAACTAAAATGTGTTGCCCCTAGCCCCGTAGCTTTTTTCCTTGTAGAAGCAAAGGTTATTAAAAGATTGCTATAAGTGAGATGCAGATATTGTTAAGACACAGGTACTATTGGGTGGGTGGGTGACTCTATGTATGGAAGAGCAAAGAAACAGTGTCATGGGGACAGATATTTTAATTGGAAATAGCTGAAGGGAAAAGAATTACACAGCCACTCCCCTTGCTAATTTTCCATTGACTTGCAGCAATTTAACAATAAAACACATGCTATCTAATGGGAGCCAGTGAGATGTAGTGGTTTGAGCACTGGACTATGACTCTGGAGGCCAGGGTCTGAATCCCTACTTGGCCATTGAAACCCCCTGGGTGACCTTGAGCAAGTCACACTTCCTCAGCCTCAGAGGAAGACAAAAGCACACTACGCTGAACAAATCCTGCCAAGAAAATCCCCTGATAGGTTCACCTTAAAGTAATCATAAGTCAGAAATGATGTGAAGGCACACAACAGTACATGTAATATCTAGGAGGACCAATACAAGTTTTATTGTTATCAGAGGTAAGAGGCAATGCTCTTTGTTCCAACACCATCCACCCACAGCAGTGACAACTTGCCTCCACCTCCCTATTGCCACCACCCCTCCCTCCCTCTCTTCATCTGAGGGGGCATTGCTTCACATCCCTTGCATCCCTTGTCCCATCTGCCCACTACTGCACAGCCAATTTCGCAAGGAATTGTGAATAAGAGGGAGGGGCAGGAGAGGCAGAAGTCCAATTTGATTTTTATCCCTAGTGCAGACAAGCTCCATACATACCAAGACCACATATCAAATCATGTCATGTTTTAAAGTACCCAAAGAATTACTAGACAAGTATGTATAGCATAGCATTTAAGTATCGGACTAGGATACTGGGAGACTAGGGTTCGAATTTTTGCTCCACTATGGAATCCAACTGGGTGACCTTGGACAAGACACATTCTCTCAGCTTCAGAGGAAAGTAAGGGCCACCATCCTCTGAAGAAATCTTCCTGAGAAAACCCCATGATAAGTTTGACTTAGGGTCACCACAAGTCAGAAATGACTTGAAGGCACACAACAAGCTTGCTACAGTAACAACTGCTCACTCCAGAGGGATGCTGACAGAGAGATGGAGTTGGTGGCAGAATAATAGCATGTGTTGTATATGCAAGAGTTGCTTGGGAAAGGCTGCAGCAGGCTACTTGATCAACCCACCAGACTGTTATAATTTATTTTTACTGTTGTTCCTCTTAGGAACACTTCTGGAGTCTTGACAGTACTGAATTCAGAATTCCACCCAAGTTGATTATTCAGATATGGGACAATGATAAGTTTTCCTTGGATGACTATCTGGGTATGTATTTCAAAATAATATGTATTTGCAGGAAGCCCTGCCAAAGAGACAGATTTGTGCCAAGATGTTTTTGAGAAACCAACCAAATACATGAGATCATTATCTTCCCCATCCCCTACCCTCTCCTTTTTTTAGGTTTTGTCGAACTTGATTTACACAATACAGTTGTGCCAGCAAAGGTTCCAGAAAAATGCACTTTAGACATGATTCCAGAATACAAGCCAACCAACTCCCTGAAGGCCCCCAAGATCGCTTCACTCTTCGAACAGAAATCCATGAAGGGATGGTGGCCATGCTACGTGGAAAAGGATGGCTCCCGTGTTTTGGCTGTATGACTGTATTAATATCCATATGTATTTCATTAGCCACTTGCATTTACTTTTGCTTCTCTTTCTTCCATTGCTCCCTCTTCTCACCCATGTCTTTCCCTGTAAAAAATCATAAGCTGTTCCTATTATACTGTGTAAGAGTAAGCTTGGGAGAAACACCTCAGTTTGGTAGACTTGTGATCTGTCTGTGTGTCCATTTGCATCCAAACTGATAATGAATCATCAGGGGTATAAAGATTTGGTCCACTTCAGATAAGCCTAGCTTTAATTTGGACATCATTATCTAAATTCACTTAATTATTTATGGATTTGTGACTTGCCTGTATTTGAAGCATGACTCTCATATTTTCTTACAG
Organism: Sceloporus undulatus; assembly: GCF_019175285.1. Lineage (NCBI taxonomy): Eukaryota > Metazoa > Chordata > Lepidosauria > Squamata > Phrynosomatidae > Sceloporus > Sceloporus undulatus. The sequence continues at coordinate 181,119,221 of NC_056524.1, forward strand.
TTACTGAAATTATACAGAAGTAAAATTGTGGGGAATATTGAAATAACATATGTGTGTGTGTCCCCCTTATGGTTAAACATTGTAATATTCTTAATAAAGTATTGATAATGTATTAATTTATTTGAAGGGTAAAGTTGAGATGACTCTGGAAGTCCTTGGTGAAAAAGACATTGAAGAACGACCAGCTGGCAAAGGAAGAGATGAACCAAATATGAATCCCAAGTTAGACATGCCAAAGTAAGATACTTTCTTGACTGATAATTAATGTTAAAACCATATACATTGATCAATTGGATAGATTTTTTCTTCATCTTGTAAGTGGCTGAGGAATTTGGAAAAGAATTCGGGAGGCAGCCGGGTGTTATCATAAAGGAATTTCTGCCCGGGTCCATCCCGGATGCAGCCTGGGTACTGTAAGCTGCTTTGGTGGCCATTTTTAGAAGTTGGAAGCTTCTGACTTCTAAAAATGGCCACCAAAGCAGTTTACAGGACCCTAGCTGCATCCGGGACAGACCCAAGCAGTGATTTGTCAGCAATCTCTTTGAGTTAAACCTGGCTGCCTCCTGAATTGGGCTGAATTCAGGAAAGGTAAGCCAAGGTTTTAACCCCATGCAATAGGGTTCTTGATCTGACTCTGATGTTTATCACACTATGCTCTTAAAGAGGTACTATTCCAGTGTGACTCCTCTAGCAGCCTCCTGTTGCATGCTGGGATTGGCAGTTTTAAGGAGCTGAACTTCTCTGCCTGAGAATTCTAAATACCCCTCCTTAAAACTGCCAATCCCAGCATGCAACAGGAGGCAGCTAGAGGAGTCACACTGGAATAGTACCTCTTTAAGAGCTCGTCTGATAAACACCTCTGTCTGTATGTTAAAGGTCCTATCATTCTTTTCCCTCAAATTGTCAGTCTTTTGTACCAATTCAAAACACCTCTGGTGGCTTAGGATAAAGAGGGCAAAATAGAGATGGACAATGTAGTCTTCAAGGATAAATAGACTTGTTTCTTAGTATTACTGTGGTTTATTCTGGTGTGTGTTTTGTTTTTTTCAACTATAGCCGGCCAGAAACATCTTTCCTTTGGTTTACAAATCCATGCAAGACAATGAAATTCATTGTGTGGCGCAGATTTAAGTGGGTCTTCATTGGAATCCTCATTCTCCTCATTGTGCTTTTATTTGTAGCAATTCTTCTATATTCATTGCCGGTATGTATGTTAGACTGTATACTGTTATGTCTTTGCTTGTAACTTTCATCTTCCTGATCTGAATGTGTTTAGGGTTGTGATCAGGATATTTCTGTCTGACCAGACAAAACTTCCTGCAGCATTGAAACATGCATTATTTTAATGCCTGTATTTGTTAAATATCCACTAGGTTTTGAATTGTTTCTAAATTCAGCCTTATTTAGAGTAGACCCACTGTAGACCCAATGGAATGAAAATAACAGTAATAAGAAACACCATTGGCAAGCCTCCAGCACAGAGACAGCTGTATTCATGGAAGGGCTGCTTATGTATTACTTCACAAAGAAGCAGCACTAGATGATGTTCAGAGTTTATTATTGAGTCATTAGTTTTAAAAAGAGATAATAGTCTATCAGTTAGAATAACAGAATGATAGAGTTGGAAGAAACCACAGGGGCCATCCCTGCCAACCCTCTGCCATGCAGGAATATACAGTCAAAGCACTCCCAACAGATGGTCATCCATCCTCTGTTTAAGAAGGAGACTGTGAAGAGCAGTGCTACTCAGCATGGTGGTCCATGGATCAAAGGCTGATCTCTGAGCCATAGTCTGGTTGTCCCTGGCAAGTTTCCAGAAAAGAAAGAAACAAGAAAAAAATAATTGTAACTAAGGGATACAAATGTGATAATGGCCTTGGCAAATAGTGGGGAGAAACTGGTGGTCCCCCACATCAGATTGCTTAATATGGAGTGGTGCAGAGGGTGTAGTCACTATATCCTTTGTAAAACTGATAATAAATTAGAACATCAGTAGTTCAAAGTACTTTCTACCTTATCTTCATGACAGATCTGTCAAATGGATACTGATGGGAAGCTGAGTCTCAGAGCACAAAGTAGCTTGCCTAAGATGTCTCTTCTGGCTTTTACTAAAACAATTTACTAAAAGTACCCTGATGAGTACATGTCTAGCATGTCTTTTTATCTACTTTTATTTGTTTTCATCTTTGTAGAACTACCTGTCAATGAAGATTGTGAATCCATTTTCAGCTCATTAAGGGCAACAAACTTCCTTTGTATTGCAATGAGGATGTGAAACCTTCACCTCTGGACCAAATAAATCTAATGACCAAAACAAGCAACTCACTTATGCCTGTCTTCCTGTTCATGGCTTGGGAAGGATCAAGTGACTTCTTCTCTCACCCCTGTATCCTCTAAATTGCATTGAGATGTGCTCCAGAAGACCAAGAAACCTTCCAGAGCAGATTTTTGGGTGGAACAGAGTGCTGGAAGGGGAGCAGGAACTGCCCCTTCTTGGCTCTGCTGAGAAAACTGCTTTCGTCAGCAGAATGGCATTGTTGGACCCTGGCCCTTGTGTTTCAAACCCACTATTAAGATTGTAACTGTTATCTAAAATATATTAGATAATGACAGCTGTAAGATTCTATGTTCTTTTTCTGTATTTTGACTTTGATAGCTTTAATAGCATGAGAAAACTGGCTGTCACCTTTGATTAGGAAAGACATTTTTCTCAAAATATTATTTCAGAAAGTGTTTTTCCCTTTCCCTTTACTATTTAGATGCCACTCTGTTTTTCCAGAAATCCTATGCATGTCTACTCAGAAATAAGTCTCATTAAATTCACTAGGATTTATTCTCAGATAAGAGTGTATAGGATTGCAGCCTTAAAGTATTCTTGTTGGAGCACTTTGAAACTCTGCCTCTTCAACTCAAACTGCTTCTTATACTGTATTTTTACAAAAGACGACATAGTGCAATAAAAAAAAAACTGTTCCCTAGTGTGAACATTGTGTTTTAAAAGGTTACAGTGATAGTGCTAAGCTTTACATCATTATGGCTCAACTTGATGAGCAAAGCAATTAAATAAAGCAAAGCAAACTTTTATTATAATTTAGCATTGTGATTATTTTCTTCAGGACAGAAAAAATGCAGCCTTCATGGTATCCTTTGATGAAGGTGTTTTATGAATACATTAACATAGAAGTGTATGTATCTCCACTATAGGGCTAAGAACATGATATCTAAACACCTAGATTAACTTGGCATGCATACTAAGAGGATCCTAGGTTTGAGCAGCTCAGGGTTATTTAGTGTTTTAAATGAAATAATTTTAGATAATTTAGGCCTATGGTTTGCAGTGACATTCTGATTCACTATTTGGTAGACTTTTCTAACTTGTAGAGAGAAAGCTGCAATCAGGCTTGACATGATGACCATTTCTCCAGAGGGCCTCTAGGCAGCTTCACAAGAGCCAGAAGCATGGCCAGGGGGAAAACATATTGAGTACATCTGATGCTTCTCTTGACAGAGTTCTGAAATTTTCAAAAAGTTGAAATGGGGGTGGGATTCTAATTTCCAATGAATGTAGTGGGGGAAGAGAGAGAATATAAAGGGAAAGACCAGTTAAAAAGAGAAACAATGAAGGAGAGTGAAAGAGAAAAAGAAAGAGAAAGATTAGTAGGGAAGGGAAGAGAATGAGCATTTAGATTCATGGGACAGAGAAAACACTGGAATAAGTGAGGGGAGAAAGCATATCGGTGAAGAAAGCACGGGGGTTGCGGGGAGTCAATGGATTTTCTAACCTGGTTAAATCTGGATACTTTTGCTAGTTGACAAGTTAAAATCACAGCTCAGTCTTATGAAGAGTTAGACTTAAACTAGCAATAGAATGCCACCTCTTCTAATTTTTCCAATAGTATGACACTGGATATAGAATCATAGAGTTGGGAGAGACCACAAGGGCCATCAACTACAAACCTCTGCTGTACAGGAAGATACAATGAAAGTACTCTGGACAGATGGCCATCTAGTCTGTTAAAAAGCCTCTAAAGAAGGATACTGCACAACACTGAAGCAGTGTATTAGACTGTTGAACAGCTCTTATTGACAGGAAGTTCTTCCTAAAGTTTAGGTGGAATTTCTTTTTCTGTAGTGTGAATCCACTGCTCCACGTCCTAGTCTCTGGAGCAACTGAAGACAAACTCATTCCACCCTCAATATGACATCCCTTCAAATATTTAAACATGACTCTCAAGTCAACTCTTAACCTTGTCTTCCTCAGGCTGAGCATATGCAGCTCCTTAAGCCTTGGCGTGGTTTCTAGACATTCCAAAGGTCTTTCCAGAGCATGGTTACCAGATCTTTCACATTAGGAGTGAACCTTTAAAAACATCGAGGTCTGTCCTGCCTCTTCGCTGAGCCCCCAAACTGAGAACCTTTATATTCCCCCAAGGTCAAATACATGCATATCTAGTTCACATATTCCATTGACAACAATCAAATATTGAGTAACTGGAGGTGTTATGGGCATATGTGAATCAGCTCATAGAAAGACCCAAATCCCCTCTTTTTAAAATAACCCATGCATCCCCAGACACTGTTAATGAAATAAAATAATGCTTTGGTTGGAGACCCATGTCTATAGAACACGTACATACGTGTGAGAAATGGCTATGTGCAAGAATTTTGGATTGCACAGTTTGGCTGTATCTCTTGTTGGAACCCTTCTAGTCCTTTCACTACCAATAATAAATGACAGCTGGGCAACAAATAGAGGTCTCTGCCGTTACTTTACATCATGAGGGGGTCAGTCCTTGCATCTGTGCAAGCGATGCATACGGTTCTCATTTTTCACCTTAACAGGGTAAAATGATAATGACCTCAATTTGCTGAGTGAACTAGTGAGTGTAATCCCACAGAATCATTTCCATAATGTGGCACACCATTATGGGCTGGCATGAAATGGTTATCCTGTCAAGATATAATAGCCCTTTATTTGGGAGCAGTAAAAACTGACTTCAACATGACCTAAGAGTGACAACTCAGAGCTGGAATGAATCACAATCCAGATGGGTTGTCACTTCACTTAACTGAAGCCATAACATTTTGGCACAGTAACCAGTTGTTGTGTCAATGAAAGTTTCATCACTCTTGATTAAGATGTTTCAATGGCACAAATAGAAGAGTGAAAAGATTAGTGGATTCCTTCAAGAACTAAAAGGTGGTGTCACTTTTAAATGTTCTTATTAGACAAATATTTGCCCTTAGAGAGATATTTGGAGAACACAGTTCATAGGAAAACAAGGAGTGTCGATCAGCAAGGCTTTTGAATTCCCAATTGTTTAACGGCAGCAACCACAAAATGACTTTTTTCACCTCAATGGAAAAAGTTAGGTTGGTGAAATTATGAAAGCTTGGCATAATCAGGAGTGGATTTTTGTTTGGAAGGACTGTGAGAGCCAGAGTCCTATCATAATCCTAACATTATGCAGAATGAGGCAATCACTGCAGACAGCAAATGCTGAGGAACAGCAGTCTCTTGGCTGATACTTACATTTCCCAGCTGTTCTCTGCCATATAGTTCATCTTGGGCTTTGTATACTGATGTTTTGATGCCTCTTCATCTGTATTGGAGGACAACAATTATCATTGTTGCGGTAAGATTGAACTGCCAGTCTAGCCAACTTTTATAAGTGCAATGAAGAGAAGACATCATCTCATATGTTGCCCCAAACAGCAAAATGTCTTGACGTGGCCATGCTGACTTCGGCTCAGTTCTGGCACAGAATATCACCTATTCTTTCATTCTAGGTCTTTTTCTCCTGGCCCTGGCTGTTTGGTTGATTATGGGATTTTTTACAAAGCAGTAGATTCTGAAAGCCTGAGGTTTTTCCATGCCCAAGAATGTGATAAGTGATAGGTTTTGTGCTCTGTTGAGTTTTATGCTGCCTGTAGAAGCAAATATAAAATTTCCACTGAGTAAAAGTTTTCACAGGATTTTATCACATGGGAGGAATTTCTCTTAATTTCGAATGAAAAGAAAGTGGGGCCAGAACGCATTCACGTGAATTCGCTAGTTCAGCAAATTTACGTGAATTCAAATTGCATTCGAGCTGACTTCCCATTGCCCGAAAATAGCTTGCCATTGCCCGAAATTGTGTGTGATCACCTCTCACGCAATAACATGAAACTCCATGATTGCATTCGGACTGACTTCCCATTGCCCGAAATTGCATGTGGTAGTCTATCACGCAATAATGTTAAACCCCATGATTGCATTCAGATTGCCATTGGATTATACTTCCAATTTCCCTTGTCTGATAACGTCCACAGATAAATTAAATGCTTTGCAAACCTTGGTAAAAGAAATATAAAATATGGAAAGAGGAGCAGGGGAGGTCTTAATTTGAATCAAATTCTTAACACCACAGTGGCAAAAAATCCCTCTAGTATTTGCTCAAACACTTTAATAGCACTGTGTTCATAGTTATAAATATTTCTTTAAAATAGATTTCATATGTCCTCAGTCATATATCTTGATGGAGAAAGAAGTGTAGCTAGTGCAGCTCTCATTTCTATAATCATGAAAAGCTGAATCAGCCTCAACTTTGTTAACCACCTAAAGCTGGAGATAAGGATATGGAACTACCCTGTAATCTGTGTTATATGGATAGTGTAATGTTTGTATCTCTCAAGCAATGAAATGACAGCTGACTGAAGAGAACAAAGGCACAGAATGCTACCAAGTGAGGGGAAGAGGAGGAAGAGGAAAGAAAAGAAGGAAGAGATAATGGGAAAATGGCAAGAGGAAGAGAAAAGGCTAGTGCTGAAAACAAATGCTTTTCTGCAGAGATACTCTGGGAGTTGTAGAAAGCAAAGGAACATTTAATGTATAGCCCTGTAAAGGTCTTCTGTAAGGCTTGCTCAATATAATGGGATTTACTCCTAGGACTACAGCTTTATATATGATCCCCATTCCTTTTCTCCTGCCCCACAGAACCTTCCCACAAAATTTATTTTGCACGACCAAGAGACCTGGAGATATATTGTGCTTTTATTTGTGGTTTGTAATATTTGTCTTACTACAATATATATATTTATTGAGTGAAGGGAGGTAATTGGAAGCAAGCAGGCTCTTAAACACAGGAAACACTAATTGCCAAAGAAGTTCTGTTTCAGCAGGCCCCTTCTTAGCAATTGTATCTGAAATTTAGCTTACTCAAGTAACAAACCCCCCATTAAGACAATCTCTTGTGTCCAGTTGGATTTTATGTTAACTGTAGTGTTAGACAGGTTTAGATCCTCTTTGTCCCATTTTTCCAATCTAGTAACACTTCTCCAAGGAACTACTATGAAATTTCATGTGAAAAAGTGTTGATATGGCTCTTCCCTCAAAATTGTGACCATTACTGCAGCTGGTTTTAACTTCAGAAGAATGCAGAACAAAATAGAATGGATGACCCACATTACATCCAGATCTCTTTTACTAACACAGTTATAGCACTATGATTCTACTTAACTGGCAACATCCTATAGAAGCCATAGGCTGCAGCTCTTGCAGATAATTTGGAATCATCATTGTACTATAACTGTGTAATTTGAAAGGGGTGTTTGTTTGGCTCCCAGGTTGCAAAATTAATGCAGTTTGGCATTGCTTTAACTGTCATTGCTCCATCCTGTGGAATTCTGGGATTTGTAGTTTGCTGTGGCACAAGAACTCCCACATAGAGAAAGCTAAATATCTCACAAAACTACAAATCCCAGAATTCCATAGCCTTGAACCATGGCAGTTAAAGAGATTTACATTAATTCTGCAGTGCTGGTGCAGCTCCAGTCCCAAACTAGAATTGCAACCTACCATAGGATTCTCCTAGCTGCTTTCTTTGCATAAGAGAAACTGTAGACCATCTGGAGCATTACAATATTTCTGTTTTAATTAGAGAGCATGCTTTTCTCTACTTTATCCTCACAGACACCCTCTCAAGTAGGTCAGGCTGGAAGAATGTGACTGGTGACCCAATGAGTTTCATGGTTCAGTGGGGACTTGACCCTGGCCCAGCACTCTAACCACTGCACCACACTGACTCTAATAAATGTATGTTTACTGCCACTTCCACACACCAGTAACATGCATCTGCCTATAGTGTTTGGCTTGGGCTGGATCTTGGCGTTCTAGTTTGTTTTTGTTTTTGAAAACAAAAAAAGATCCCACAAGCTTGAAGTTTGCACATTCCATCCCTGATATGAGCTTGCATTTCTTCTATAAGTCACAAGATGTCAGTGTATGTGTCCTATTTCCACTGAAGTAACTTCAGTGTACAGTATTTACATCTACAGAAATAAGAGAACTACATAATATCTGTGATGTAATATAGTGGTGTAGGTTGAGTGTCCCTTATCTGGAATTCCAAAATGCAAAATACTCCACATAGGTAGTTGAAATACTGACACTTTTGCTTTCTGATAGTTCAGGGTAGACGCACTTTGTTTCATGCACAACGTTATTTAAAAATATTGTGTATAAAATTATCTTCATACTATGTTTAACAGGTGCATACAAAACATAAATGAATTTCATGTTTAGACTTCAGTCCCATCTTCAAGATATCTCATTATGTATAAGCAAATATTCCAAAATCCAAAACACTTCTGGTCCTAAGCATTTCAGATAAGGGAATCTCAACCTGTAGCTTCAAATGTTATATTAAGAGAGCTAGAATTGCAGAGGATACAGTCTTCATGAACACAGATCAGTCAAAACATAATACAGTGGCCTTTGGTATCCATTGGGGTCTGGCTCCAGAACCCGGCAAGGACATAAAAATCTATGGATGCTTAAGTCCCATTACATACAGTGGGCTAGTAAAATGACCTCCCTTGTATAAAATGGCAACATCAAGGTTTGCTTTTTGGAATTTATTTTTTAAAGAATATTTTTTCAAACCATGGGTTCAGGATTCATGGATACAGAGAGCTGACTTTAAAATAAAAATATTGCCCCTCCCATTAAAAGCCCTGCCTGCTGCAACATACTAAAAACCAGATTCATGGGAGCAGTCAAACATTAAAAAAAAGGTATTTCTGAATGTTTCAAGGTTGCTCAGAAAAGCCCCTAAAGCAAAAAGGCATAAACAGCAACAACTGTCTCTAGGTGGGAGTCTTTATCTTCAAGGCTGAAAAAATGGCTCCTGGATAATATGAAAGAAGGGGCTCTGGTTTGATTTGCAAGCTACAGGAGAATATTTGATCAATCAGCTTCCACTGATCTTTTCAATTTTGATCAACTTTCTCTAACTACAAACTGGCTATGCTGGATGGGGATTATGGGATGAGTAATACAACATACCTGGGGGATGCCACTCTAGAACCTTTTACTTGGAAGCCAACTTCATTCATCCTTTACACTTTTTTCTTCTGCAACAAAAACATCTTGGAAACAAAAAAAAGGTATTTCTCTAACAAAAACCCTGGAGCAAATTGGTGTGCATGAAATAAATAGTATCCATAATATCAGAATCTGTTCTGTAGAGTATATATTGAGAAGCTGGGTTTAATGGTGCAATCTGAATGGATGGACACTCAGTAATACAATACAATACAATACAATTTATTGAGTAGCCCAAGGGCCGTTTCAAAATACTAGTAACATAATAAAAAGCAGTATCACACAGCTATATATAAAATGTAAATACAGTGCACTAGGTGCAATAAACCTCCATACAATATAAATACATATGCATAACCTAAGCGTGCACCAGAACCAGAACATGCACTACTTGTCTACAGCTTATATATATCTAAAAGATACAGTGGTGCCTCGGGTTACGAAATTAATTCGTTCCACCATTCCTTTTGTAACCCGAAAATTTTGTAACCCGAAACACTTTTCCGTTAGCACTGGAAAGCCTATAGCATTTGAATTCGCGCCGAAATGAATTTCGTAACCCGAAAAATATTTCGTAACCCGAAACAGTTTTTGCCAATCCAACTTTTTCGTATCCCGGAAATTTCGTAACCCGATCATTTCGTATCCCGAGGCACCACTGTATACAATATGTGCTAAAGGATATACTAGTAAACAGATAAAATAAAATAGTTAACAATTAAACAGTAGTATGTAAGATAGTTACCATAGGGAATAAAACAGAATTAAAATTGGAATTGAAATGGGAGGCAGAAGTAATGGATGGACACTCAGTAATGGGTTTGATCTTCATGTGGATAATGCACACAATTTTTTCACCATAGCCTGGTTTGTGAAATCTCTGATTTTCAAAATATCCTACATAAGAAACCTCTGTGATTTATGTAAACAAACACCTCTTTAATCTGCTGCCTCAAGACTCAGTGGCAATGTGGGAGTGGATGTCCCACCTTACATCTGGCTTCTTTAGTAGCAATTTCAAGTCTAAGGCTATTTCCTCTGAGACAGGATGCATCATCCCAGAAAACAAGAACTAAAGTCCATCCATGGATTCGGCATCTACGGGTTCAGCCATCCATGGCTTAAAAATGTTCATTTTACCATTTTATACAAGGGATGCCATTATACAATGCCATTGTATATAGTCAGACTTGAGCATCTACAGATTTTCTATCCCCAATGGATACCAAGTGCTCACTGTACATTTGGAATGCTTGAAGAATTATTGTGGTGGCTGGGTGTATGTATACACCTTATTATTGCTAGAATTCAAAGATATAGCCATGTTAGTCTGTAGAATCAGTATGTAGAGATCTCTTTACATATCTTGTTATTGCTGTTTTGTTTAATCAGTTTCTTCTCTGCCCTCAAAGATTATTGCCTTCCCAAGGCAATATACTGTTCCAAAACGATCCAGTTCAACAAGCATGAATAACATTATATTGATAATATAATTTCAAAATGTCCATCTGCTGTGAATACAATTTTTTAAATTGAGCTAAAAACTAGAGAATATAGATTAGTTTTAAGATTAGTTCTCATACACACCATAAAAACAATCTGAAATGTGTCAAGATCCATAACTTTCCAGAAGAAATTCCACAGTATATACATCATTTCTGAAATGTGTCCCCTGCCCTTCCCAAAAAAGTGTGTGTGTGTGTGTGTGTGCCTTCAAGTTGCCTGTTGAAAATAGCAACCCCATGAATGTTATAGATTTTTCTAAGGCAAGGAATACTTAGAGGTGGTTTTGCCAGTTCCTTCCTCTGAAATACAGCCTACACCTGGTATTCATTGGCTGTCTTCCATCCAAGTATTAACCAGGGCTGACACTGCTTAGCTTCGAAGATCAGACAGGATTGGGTGCCTATTGGACCCTTACCCCCAATAATATATCCTATTTTATTTAATTTGTATGCATGTAAGCCTCCTGACTCATGTTATCGGTTTATAAATATTTAAACAAGAATACCAAGCAGGCCTCCTCTTCCCTTCTGCATGATCTATGAACCTGGGCCAGGACTGGAAAAGCTCTTTGGTTCCTGCAAGGAGTTAGTATTAACTCAATGGCACAGTTTGCTCTCCCCCCCCCCCCACCTTTTGAATTGCTGACATTCTTTACCATAATGCAAATAGCTTTTGAAACACCCCTCAGCTTCCCAAGCAGTTTGCCACACAGAGTGGGGATGATATTTAAACAAATAAGCAAACTAATCTAATGCTTCTGATGTGACCAGGAAGGATGTTCTGTAGAGCTTTAGATTCTGGCCTTTGCAAGGAAAATATGGCATGAGAAATAGATTCAAGCGATAACATGAAATGACTGCTTGGTTAGAGCTTTGTCACATTACGCACTTGTACCACTATGATTCCACTTTAACTGTCATGGTTTCATATTGAATTCTGGCATTTGTAGTTTAAGGAGGAGTGTTTAGAATTCATAGCCAGAAATTTCTAGTACCTCATCAAACCATAAACCCAATGATTTCATGGAATACACTCCTGGTAGTTAAAATGGAATACAGTGCTACAATTGTATAGTGTGAAAGGGCCCCTAGTTATATGTACAGTCAACCCTCCGTATTCATGGAATTTTTATCCACAGATTCCACCATCCATGGCTTGAGAATATATATATTTAAATATATGAATTCCAGTAAGCAAACCTTGACTTTTGCCATTTTCTATAAGGGACACCTTTTTACTATGCCAAGAATGTTATTATTTCCTGCTTTTTACTTTTAGATTGTACACCATAGGCAGGTATTTATCTGTGTTTTGGATATCATTTAAATGCAGTGTAAATTTATGGCACTACATAAATAAGCTTTAAAAATAATAATAATGTGTTTAAGGGGACTTGAGCATCCATGGATTTCGGCATTCAGAGGGAGTCCTGGTACCAAACTCCTGTGGATACCTTACTTCCAACTCACTATGTGCTCCAGATCTTCCCAGAACATTTGGAGCCCTCTGTTGTAATGTGTCCCACTGTGCTGCCTGAAGGAGCCACTACCACTGCAATGAGTCATTTGCTCTCAGGTCAGAATGAAGCGCACAACCATGTGGTCGGTGCTGAACACCTCATTCTGACCTCAGAGAGAGTGATTTGGTTGCGCCAGATGGCACAGTGAGACACATGTGCAAACACATGCCTGTCATTGCAAGGGAGGGTCCCAGGTAATAGAGGGATGTTGGGGCAGCTCCAGAGTCAGAATACCCCAGGCTGTCCCAGGAGTATTCTGGCTTCTGCAGACACCACCTTGGTCACTCAGTGAGTTTTCATGGAACAGCTGGATTAGAAGATGGATTTGTCAAGTCCCAGTCCAAAGCTCTTAACTACAACACTACACTGACTATCCTAATTAAGGCAAATATTAATCTTAGTAGATAGAAAAAGTGCCAAAGTGGTGCATTCTTTAGTTCAACTCTAGTGTTGGATTACTAATGTAGCATGGTGGTTTGAGTATTGGAGTACGACTCTGGAGACCAGGGTTCGATTCCTGGCTTGGCCACTGGGTAAACTTCGGCAAGGCACACATTCACAGCCTCAGGGGAAGGCAATGGGAAACCTCCTCTGAACAAACTTTGCCAGGAAAACCCCATGATAGATTCTCCTTAGGGTTGCCATAGGTCAGCAACAACTTGAAGGCACACAACATCAACAAACAAGTCTGTAGACCAGGATTCAACTTGCCACTTGGCCATGGAAACCCACTGGGTGACCTTGAGCAAGTCACACTCTCTCAGCCTCAGAGGAAGGGGAAGGCAAACTTCCTCTGAACAAATCTTGCCAAGAAAACTTATTAGGTTCACTTTAGGGCTGACATCAGACAGAAAGGACTTGCAAGGTCACAAGAAGATCGAAAGTCTCCTCTGCAATAGCAGCCCCTAAAGGTCTCATATATGTCTTTTAAAATGTCAAAGGTTCTTATAAAATGGTTTTGCTTTGTGAGTAAACCATGCCTATAGTTTCTATTATATTACAAATAATAGAGGAGCTTCTTGATAAATACTCTCCTCCTCATCCCATCCCCCTTGTCTCCCCATGGTACCTCACTAAATCCTTTTCAGTGCATTTGAATAGGCCACAATCTGCTTTCCTGATGATCTGCCTTTCCAATTAGAGCCCATAACAATGGAAAGAAAACAGACTTCAAAACAGCTAATCTCCAAGTGTAAAAGCTTAATCAGAAAACAACTTTTTCATGTAAAGTTGGCCTCTCTGACCAGTGAGACTAACTCCTTCACATAAAGCCCTTAGGTTCCCTTTCCCTGCAATTTTAAGGAAAGGTGAGGAAAGAATCTTTAAAGTTTTCAGAATGTATCCAAAGAAAATTCTCTCTTCCTCAGCACTCTGTGACACCTCAAGAATACAAGTAGCCATTTTTCACAGTTTCTGTGAGCTTCACTGAGACTTGCAATGATGAGGTGGTTTCTTCTGTTCTCCTAGATCAGGGGTAGGCAACATTTTTGAGCCGGGGGCCGGGTTGCTGTCCCTCAGACAACTGGGGGGCCGAAGCCAATAAATAAATAATTAAATAATTTTTTAAAAAATTAAATATATAAATAAACCAGGACAAATGTAGGACAAAATTTTCAAATGGAAGACACTTTTTTAAAAAAAAATGGAGGACACGTGAAAAAAATTGCTGATTTTTTTAAAAAATGTTAATATAAATGCATGTTTCTGAGGCTTCTATAGACAATTGCCCCCCAAAGGCCCCAGCGGCAATCAGTGGCAGGACCAGGCCGGGGGCCGGTCCCAAGGCCTTGCCGGGCCGCATCCGGCCCGCGGGCCGCAGGTTGCCTACCCCTGTCCTAGATGGTCCTGTTTCCCCCCCTCCCCAGGCATGGTAGAGGATGACATCCTAGTGCCAACACTGAAGAAAGCTTTAACTAGCAACCTAGTCAGATTCAGTAAGTGTGCTAGGAGAAAAGGCTACCATCTTGTACAGGGAAGTGTCCTGTTGTTAAATAACCATTTATAATGTCAGCATAATGGTTGGTGGAGAAAAGGCCCAAGAAGATAAGTGTGTGTCTCACCATACTGACCTAGTCCATTACTTTTAGATAACAGCTATACCCTCCTAGGAGATTATCACACCAACTTCTATTCCTGCATTGGGTGTGGGATTTAAACGCACGAGAATAAAAGCTGGTGCGATAGTTTCCCTAGTCACCTCACTCCAGGCTGATTCAGATGGCACCTTGGTATTTGTGAACTAGTGAACAAGGCAGTTGTTGCTCCTTAGTACATGTGTAACATAAGGGCTAGACACAGAGCTTTGGGCCAGTTTATGTATTTAACTGAACATTAAAATGTGGCACTGCTGTGGGATGGAATCACATAACGCAGCTGAACCATGCAGTTATTGTTCATGTGCAGCTAATGAAAAATCTTCAAATTTCAAGCATTGCTGTACCTTATAAACTACATTCCTGTAACTTAAAACAGAAACAATTATGGTTTAGATAGCCAAAGAAAAGAGACAGGCAAAGATATCAAGAGAGTGTAAACACAGTGAATATTCTTGGTGTGAACAATTTTTACTGTCTCACTTCTCTGCAATGCTAGAAATTTGGGGACTAAAGGAAATTTTCATTTGGGAGGCCAGAGTTCTTATTTAGGGAAGCAACATTTTGCTTTGCTGGTAGCTACATCCCATTTGAGATTTCCCAACACTTTAGTCTAGCATAGCTACCTCTGTTTTGTGTTGTTTTTTAACCCACAATATGGAACAGGTTTTGCTGACTATCACATTGTAAAGGAGGTCAATGGATTTAAACAACAAATAGACTTCTGGCACCTCAAAGACTACCAAGGTTTGTTTGACATAAGCTCAGATTCAAATAGTAGTAAGTGCACCTAACCTTACTGGACTGTGGGCCTACTGTTTAGTATTGCTGTAGTTAAAACTAGAGAGGGCCCCTGTAATCTTAATGGTTGTGCAGAAGAGGGAATTTCAGCAGGTGTTGCTTGTCACATATCCAGGTGAGAAGCAACATCTGCTGAAATTCCATCTCTACATAATCATTAAAGTTAAAGGTATAAAAACCCTCTTGGGTTTCCACTCTAGCAAACGTACTGCAACTTTCTTTTAAATATGTATACAGTACACAACTAGGAGAGTACAATGCTGAATAAAAGGCAAGGGACCAAGAAAGAAAAGGCATGCTACCAGCAAGCTTACATGGCTTAGAGGTGTTCCAGGAGTTAGTTGTGATCTGGTTGCTTAGGAATGATTTTAACATCTCCTAGGGAATCCAAAATATGTCAGCAAGAAGACTGAACTGTTGATTTATCATTCGCATAGTTCTGAGGGAAGAATTCAGAAACAAAGGTGTGCTATCCTGGAATGGAAAGGGATCTTGTAATAAGTTTGAGACTAACTGAGTGAAAGATGTTGAAGCATAAGCTTTTATAGACTTGGTGCATTTTCTCAGATGCATGGTTCTGGAGAAAGCACATAACAATTGGAGGACAGTAACATGTTAGTTTGCAGCTCTCACAGCATGGGTTAGTCTAAACACCAGGCCCTCAGCATGTCTTGAAGCCGCCGCCATGTGATTGACTGGGTGGCTTCAAGACATCTTGGGGGCATGTGGCATCTAAATGCTATGCCCCCAAGCCACCGGGAAGCTGGCTTTTAGAGCTGGTCTGTGCCAATCCTTAGTAAAAAAAAAAAAAAAAGTGCACATTACTTGTCTATTTACAGTTTTTTAAAGTGCTATGCTTCTATTGTTGTGGACTTTTAATTTTTTAAAAAATATCTGTTTTCCTTTCTTTTTTCTTTTTTTCTTTGGGCTTTTCCCCTTTTTTGCAAATTAAAAAAGGAAATGGGAAGTGAGCTGTGTGTAATTGGACTGGCAGAAACAAGCCTCTTTCCCCTCTCCCCACAATATTACCTGTAGTTCCCTGAAAAATGCTACACAGAAGAATGAGAGTCATTATTGAAAGGAGTCAAGTCCTGTGAGTCTTCTCAAAGAAGGAAGAGGCAACTTTCAGGAGTGTAGGTTTGTGTCCATGGAAGGCAGATTCTGGATGCAATCCCAAACTGTTTTTCATACACGATCATTGCCAAAACATCTCTTTTTCAAGAATCACATTTCTCTCCATTGCAGAAATATACTGAGGGATGATAAGAACCAACCAACCAATGTCCCAACTGCTATAATTACACTGACTCATCATAAATAACAGCCTGCTTTGAACAATTTGATAAGTACTTCCCAGATAAAATCACTCAGATCCATTCTGACTTGAGTAATACAGGTAATACAGTTAATACAGTGGATGTAATTTTGGCTCCTGCTTCTCTATTGTAAACAGATACTTTTCAACGTGTACAGCATAAGGATGTGGATAGGATCCTTGGAGAAGTGGAAACCACCACATTCACACAGGATCCTTACTTTTCTGATTTATTAACGAGGGTAACAGGAATGATGAATGTCTCTATCAAGGTAGGTACTACAGCATGTGTTGGCTTCTTACCTCAGGGATTGCTAGATGAGACAAATAATCTAGATCCATTTCAATCTGGTTTAAGGTCAGGCTCTGAGACAGAAGTAGATTTGCCACCTAGGTGGATGACTTTTGCCAGGAATTGGACTGCATGAAAGTGTCCCTTTTGGTTCTGCTGGACCTCAGGACCATCAACCATGATATCCTTCTTGGGCACCTCTGTAGGATGAGACTTGGAGCATTGTTTTATAGTGGCTCTGTTCCTTCCTAAACTGGCAAACCCAGGAGGTGGTGTTGGATCCAGCGTGGTGTCATATCCCACGCTATTTAACATATACACAAAACCATTAGGAGAAGTTGTCCAGGGTGTGGGGGTTCAGTGCCATCAATATGTTAATGATACCCAGATCCATCAATCCATTCCATTTCAGTCCAAACATGTTGTTTCAGTTCTACACAAGTGACTGTTGGCCGTAATGAACAAACTGAAGTTTACTCCAGACAAGACAGAGGAGCCCCTGATCAGTCAGAAGGCAGACCAGGGAATAGAGATTCAGCCTGCCCTGAGAGGAGTTGCACTCCTCATGAAGACACAGGTTTGGATTTTGTGAGTACTCATAGAATCAGCCTTGAACCTGGATGCTCAACTTTCAGCAAAAGCCAGAAGTCCATTGGCCCAATAAAAACAGTGTGCCAACTGTGCCCATTCCTGGGGACATCCTACTTTGCTACAGTGACATATGCCTTACTTTCATCCTGACTGAATTGTTGCCTGTGGGGTTGCCTTTATAGAATGTTCAGCTGGCCCAAAGACTTAAACATTCTACAGAGAACGCACAACTTCTTTGGACTTTATCACACGTGAGGCTTACTGTTAGTAAATCACCATAAAATCATCAGAAATCGCAAAAGAAGTTGATTGGGGTTCACACCCTTGCACACTTCTCCTGTCACTAAATTGTCATGGAGGCATCAGGGCTTGCTTCTCCCATGAGTAAAGCATCCTTGGAAATACCATTTGGTAATAATGGGATCTTCCGTTATTGCCAAATGGTGGCTCCATGATGATTTACTCACAGGAGAAGCGAGCCCTGACACCTCCATGACAATTTACTCACGGGAGAAGCGTGTGGAGGTGTGAATCCCCATCACGCTTCTTTCACGATTTCTGGTGATTTCATGGTGATTTACTCATGGTAAGCCTCCCGTGTGATAAAGTTCTTTGCTGCAACAACTCCACTGATTTCTAGTCTGTTTTCAAGCACTATTCAAAGAGATAGTCTGACTTTTATATGGCTTAGATCCAGGCTATCTCAACAACCATATCTTCTCCTGTGAGCCTGTCCAAGCTCTAAGATCTTCATGGATGGGACTTCTCTCTATCCCAACAGCTTCACAGGCATGTTTGGTAGGAATGTGAGAGAGGACCTTCTCCATGGCTGCTCCCAGACTATGGATTTTCCTTCATAAAGAAGCAAGGATGGCTCCTTCTTTGCTGTCTGGAGAAGGCTGTTAAATAACACATTTCCCTTTGTATTTCATAGAATCTTGAATGCTATGTATAAAAATTAGAGAAATATAGATGGGGCAACTATAGTACTATGTCCTGAAAGTCAGTGATGCTGGGATAATACTCCATTAAAGTGGAAACAAAAATCGAGCGCCACAAGACTCAGTTAGAGGCAGGATATAAATAAATAAATAGAAAGAAAGAAAAAGAAAGACAGACAGACAGACAGACTCAGGACTTGAAACAGAGAAAAAGCAGAAATCTTAACCAGTGGTTTTAGAAGACATAGGGGAAATAAAACAGCTACTGTTCCTATAGTGACAGGCATCAGGTCATAACAATCTTTTACTGAAGTTAATCGTGTGGAATCAATCTGTGGCATCAGTGCGGCAACGCCACTAGTTTGCAATAAAAGAATGTGGTAAGTTCAGTTTGGGTGACTACAACTTCCTGGCTGGGGGATTCTGGAAGGTATAGTCCCAAACACTAAATTTGACAAACTCTGTCCAGGAATATGGGAAACGGAAGATCATGCCCAAAGCTTCATGTTGGACAATATAAAGTAAAAAGAAACTTGCCAAGAAAACCCAGTGATAGGTTTGCATTAGGATTGTCATAAGTCAGAAATGACTTGAAGGCACACAACAACAGCAACAATGTGGCCAATTCAGCAAAGCAAAAGGGACAGATAGACAGGCACAAACTAGATTTGCTTTTGCAAGCAACTGCTAACCATTAGACTCCATAGATTGTTTCTGTGGCCCGATTATGTGATTTTTGGCTGCAAAATTAGAAAATACAATGCTAGCCCTAACATAAACTTGAGATGTTTCCCTTATGTCAAAGTACAGCATGCAAAGATTGCAGTCAAAGTAACCAAAGCTGATTGAATTATTTGCTTGAATGTATAGAGGTTGGAAAAACTGATTTTCTCATGTTTTCTATTCCACATTAGCATTCACATAATCTATGATTCCTCTGAATCTACTGAGACCTTTGGGGACTCTTTCTTTCCATTAAGCTGTCAGCATGCAGGTTTGGTGCTGAAACCAATGCTTCAGCCAGACTTCCACTATACATATATTAGCTTGACCTCTCAGGAATCATGGGATGCATGGATACAATTTGTTGAGGAGGACGTTTCTACTTATTAACTATCAATGCCAGGGCTTGTTCTCTGGGAGAAAAAAAACCTCCCCAAAACCTGTACAAACAGTACACCTGGGGATTTCCAAGTACATAAGAAGATTCGGTTTTTATGGGGAATAATTTCTTTTGATGAAAAAAAAATAACAACCAAGCTCCTATCACCATTCAAAGTAACATTATTTGCAGAGCTGAGAAAAGGGCTTACTTTTTTGATTAGAACAATCAGAAACGACTGGACAGATTTTGTATAGTCTATAAAAATAATTTTCCCTAACCATGTACTGTTTGCATTTTCATCAGGAATAGGAATAGAATGATGAATGGAACAATAAGAACAAGGAATGGAACCACCTTGCAACAGAAAAATAGGAAATAGGAATGCCTAGTTTACATTTATCCTGCAGTTCTCAAATCTGTGACATGATGAAACCATCAGTGAAATAAATTAAGAGCTGAGAAACTCGCTTTTTACATTTTCAGATTATTTGCTCACCAAGACTGATGCTCTCTTCTAGGTGTTTTGAGCAAATGAAGAAATGCAGGTGCCTACAAGGAAGGAGGTATTCCCAAGAAATACCAGGGCTGGCCTTGCAATGGGCTTAAGATGGGGGTCAGGAAGCTGGGGCTTCCTGTATAGCAAATGTAAAAACTGCTTGATCAGTCGGCAAAAACTGCATGACTGGTAGGCAAAAAGCAGTGAGATGGAAGCATGGTTTAAAGGAGGGAAACTATTTTTCCATTCTGTATTATTTCTGGTTGAGCTTAGGCCAGCAAGTTGGCTATTAAAAATATCAATCTGTCTATTTGACAGTAAGCCCCATTATTAAAAGATAGAACCCACTCATTAATTTCTATGTATGGCTATGAAAGCTGGATTGTGAAGAAAGCTGATGAGAAGGGAATCAATTCATTTGAAATGTGGTGCTGGAAAAGAGTTCTATGGGTACCATGGACTGCTGAAAAGACCAGGAAAAAGTGTCTTAGAGCAAATCAAGCCTGAACTATCCCTAGAAGTCAAGATGACTAAACTGAGGCCATTGTACTTTGGTTATATAATGGGAAGACAAGATTCACTGACTATGCTCCTCTGGGTCGTTTTGCTGTACGTGATATAAGACAGACCATTGCTGTTGGTGTCATCAGGGCAGTTGATAAGAAAACTGCTGGTGTTGGCAAGGTTATAAACTCTGCCCAGAAGACTCAGAAGGCTAAATGAAAATTCTGTACACCTTCCACCTCAGCCTTAAACAGTGGTGGAGGTATGGTCTCAGAACTGTTTGTCTCAATTGGCCATTTAAGTTTAATAGTAAAAGACTGGTTAATGATATAATAATAATACTTGAGTACCTTGGTGTAGGAAAACATTCCACAATCACATTCTCATTCCACCAAACAGCACAATGCATAGGTATATATATATTACAAGACACACACACTGTGCAAAATCTGTTAGCTTTTTCTCTCTCCCCTTCTTCCAAGTCTCCCTCTACCTCCCACTGACACTGGAATGCCATCCGTGCACCATCTCGTTACAGCAATGCAGTTTCAGAATTTCACAATCTTTGTGGAAAATAAGAGGGGAAAATATCACCAGGGCATGGAGAAAAAGCAATATTACTCATGTACACTATGCTGACCTCTTGCTACGGTGACTAGATGTAGAATGATTTCATCATGCTTGTGGGCTAGCAAGGCAGACAAAAAACCATACCCATCTGCACTACCTTATTTTACTATATTGCAACTGCAGCATTGGGAAACTATAGCATCAGAACAAAGCACTGAATTGCCTTGGTATTGAAGACATTCATGGGTTTCTTGCATCAATGAGAAGATGCACTACTATGATGATGAAAATGCAGTCCCACCATAGGAAACTCATCATGTTGTGGGATAACGAAAGACCAAAAACAAAACTATACTGTTGCCATTGTGCCACAAACCTATTATGTGATAAAGTCCAGAGTATACTTGCAATCCCAAGATCATACTGAGACTGGTAGTCCTTGGACTGGTTCTAGTCCATGAGCTGTCAGTCGATACTATGTGGCCAATTTCCAGGAAGGAAACAGCTGTAGTCAGAGGACACAAATATGCTACTGCTCCCTCACATGTTTGTGGGGGAGGGATTGACAATCTCCATATCACATAGCAGTAAGGAACACTGCCATAGACAATGGAAATAACAAATAGCATTCCATTTATAATACAGATGAAGAATGCATTTCTTACAAATCTAGCAGTTTCTTGAAAGCTCTTTATATTTAAAAAAGGATTTCACTTATGAAAAACTCATTTCAGCACCATGATCTTAGACGGGGCAAGAGAAGCCACATTTGGCTATTTCTAGCCCTGTTCAGGCCTTAAAGAATTCACAAAATGAAGATGCATTCCTTGACCGCACCAGTCTAGTGTATCTTTATGGTGATACTTTGTCACCCCCATGTATTAAATATCTGCAACCAAACTCTTGCTCTATGTGTGGAAGCTCCCTAATACTATGATTGTTGGAGGATTCTGAAAATTGTATTTAGAAGGGATGCCAGTATATGTGAATATTTTAAAAGAATGCTCCATGTTCTGAAATAGCTTGTCTGCTATGCATCCAGACTTTGGAAGGGGATATTTGCTCCCCAGGACAGCATTGGGCCAGCCCTGCCTTTGAGCCATCTGTGGCATTCTTGGATGCTTTCTGCTGCCATTGGCAAATACAACTATCCCTCTGTGAACCATATATGATTGATCCCTTTTTAAAAGGCAGGCAAAGGGCAAAGGCATACTCAGCACAGCATAATCTTTCAGGAAAGCACCTACAATTCTTTTCAGTCCAGTTCCACTGAAGCTTTCAGTTTAGCTGGGTTTGAAGTAATAGCCTATATAATAAACAAACCGTTAAACAGGTTGTTATTAATGTAATTGCCAAATGAAATTGAAATATCTTCAGCTTGATTGGGACACTGTTGTCAGTCCTCTTTTGAAGTCAGTAGGAAGCAATTCATTCCTTAATGGGGTGAAGCGGGCAGAGAGGGGGAGGTTCAGCACTGGAACAGGAGAAGAAACAGGAGGAGGCCAAACAGCAAAGCAAAGCATTCCAAAAGCCACTAAAAGCCCTTTCTTTGATCATTTGTGCAGGTGTCCTACTAAGCTGAATGGTCTGTGAATCACACCTTTATTTAATACCCCATTTTCCAAGAAGAGGTGGGAATCAATGGCCTCATGTTTTGGTCATCAAGCTCAACAGAAACAAAGCCGGACTGCCCTTAACAGCCGACTGTCCAGATCAGCTATGTTTTTGTAAAGGGGAACCACTGGCAATTTGGAACGGTGTGGAAATGACAGAAAGACTACTACAAAAATAGAGGCAAAGAACAAACTGAAATCCAGCAGCTACTAGATTCATTGCCTCCTTTTTCATAGCGTATTCCTAACTCATTGGACTGAATTTGCCCACTGCAACAAAGAGTGGACACTAGATTGCATACCTTTTGAAAGTTCAATTCAGCCCTTTTTAATCCTGAAGGTATGCTCACTTGGATTCAGCTTTTTATATAATGCCTCCATCTCTCATTGCTCCTTTCATCCCACATGGAAAGTTTAAACTTAAAACTACTCACGGAAATCACTGATAAAGTACCATAACAGCATGCCAAATTCTAACACCAATAATTGCTTTGTGTCTATCAAATTTCTCCACCTTCAATTAAATTCTATGACAGGGCTGGCCACATCCTCACCGTTTCTTCTGCTTCCTGTAAACCAGACAGGATCTGCTGCAGAAGGGGGCCCATTTAGAAGGATGGGGAGACAGATCAAAGAGAAGCAGCAGTGGTTAAGGGATGACACTTCATTGTGGACAATTATTAGTCTCTTCCGAGCAACCCTCACCCCACCTTTCTGGTGATAATCTATTGCTCCAATTGTCCTAAGCTTTCATTATTTCTTTGCCTTACATTTCTTCCCACTCCAACAGTGCCAAAGATAAAAAGAAAAAACTGAGATAAATGCAGGCAATGCAACTTAAGAAAACTGATGCTAATTTGCCAACTCAATTCTAGTCTCAGAATTAAAAATTTCTATTAGAGAAGATTAACTCAGTATTATTAGGCTGTTGGAAATACATACAGTACTGTGTTTTGCTTTGTTTCCCAGAGAGATAAAAGTATGCAGTTTGAAAGCAGGATTGTTGCTCAGCATGTCTGTGCCCATTACATCTTGCCTGCAGTGAACAGATCTGACAGGTCTTTGTATTGTTCTGGAAACCTCTGAGACCTATTTGACCCAAGAGACAGTGGGACAAAAGTAAAATGTGTATACCTCATCAGACATAATGATGCCACCCTCAGACCACTTTCACCTCTTAAAAAAACAAAACGCAAATAGCTAGTGATATATTCCAAATGTTCTCAAATCTTTATTGCTCAGTTCAGTAGAATATGTTTTTTAAAAACAAAAAAGCCAGTATTGATTTCTGATATATATATATATATATATATATATATTCCATTGGTGAATTGACAACTTCATAAAATGTGTCAGGTTGTCATCTGTATAGAACTATAGCTGAAGAACAAATGTCCACATTACCTGCCAAGCCATTTTAGAGGGTCCTCCAGCTCTATGGAGTAGCTTTATAGGGGTGCAATGTAGGAGTAGCTGTGCTCCTAGGCAGAGTGAAGGGACAGCCTTAGGCAGCAGATCTGTTGGTGCAAATTAGTTATTTAATGTATTATTGCATTTTGACTTCCAAGGAGAGACACCTTTGGGGTATAAAAAACCTTGTGCTGGGCCTGATATAAAGAACTGCTGCAGAAAGAGACAGAATAGTGTAAAGTAAATATTGCCCTGCATCCTACTATTTGTTGTTATGTGCCTTCAAGTCATTTCCAACTTATAGCCTAAGACGAACTTATCATGAAGTTTTCTTGGTAAGATTTGTTCAGAGAGGTTTGCCATGGCCTTCCTCTGATGCTCAGAGAATGTGAGTTTGGAATATAAATTCCGAAAAGCAATCTTTGATTTGGCTGTTTTATATATGGGACACCATTCACTAAGCCATTGTATTTAATAGGATTTGAGCATCCATGGATTTTGGTATCCATGAGTCGTCCTGGAACCAAACCCCAGCAGATACCAAGGGCCCACTGTAAACATATTTTAGAAATACAAAAGATCAAGATTAAAATAGAATTAGACTAGTAATAACATAGAAACATTTTAAAATATGCAACTAACATGTTATATTTATTTTGCACACGTGTTTTGACCATATCAGAATCTATTCTCTTGTTTCTTTGCTTTGTTTTGTCCCTGTTTCTTCTCTCATACATAAACTAAATGATCAGAAGAGAAATGGTAGTTGGGAAGGAGGTTGGAGGCTGTAGCAGTAGAGAAATGCATCAAAGTCTTTTTGGGGCCATGCAAATATCTACATGCACCTCTGAACTCCAGAAAAAGAGAGAAAGGTTGTGTAACATGGCAATCTACACTATTACAACTCCATGCACTTACAGCTGAGAAGGAGAGGACCTCTTTTGCATGCAGAAAGTTTAAAATTCAATCCTGAGCATTTGAGGTTGCAAGGCTGGAAGAACCCACTGGCTGAGAATTTGGAAAGGTGCTCCAGGCAGAATCACCATAATGAGACAGGTGGACCAACACTTTGGCTCACTGTAAGGCTTAGCTCCTCCTGACCTGTCTTCCGTTAGCCCTTCCATAAAGTGCTCATACCTGATCATCAATCTCTTCATTAGAAATCAGCATTTTTCTTTCAGTATTGCCAACCTGTTTGTGTACCACTACAAGTAAAGGTTAGGGTATATTCAGGCTGCTAAGCTCAGCAAAAATTTAAAGGTTTCTGCTTAGGAAAGGTGCTTAAGCAGGCTGGAGAGAGTTTCTAAAAATGAGGAGCAAGTCCATTATTCCGGAAAATGCAGTAAGAACTCTTCTGTGAGAGTTACCATGTTTGATTATTGCAGTAAAATGCCCTTTTAAAAATTACCTTTTTTCTATTGGATTTTCAAGTCAGAATGTTTTCTTAATATGACCTTACATGGATAGCATTTAGTTCATTGCTGACCTAGAGAACATTAACAGCCTAAAGCAAACAGTTTTTTCATTATCTTCTGAACAGTCCATTGGTCACATTTTTACCATGCCTCTCTCATAAAATCTAGGGGACAAAATCCATCCTTATGCCAGTGTCTAACTGCTAATATAGCTACTCCTTTTCAGTGTCTCTATTGTATCCCAGCCACAGTGGCATATATGAGGTTATCCCATTGTATTCTAAACAAGATGAGATAGGTTTGGCTAAAAGGTAGTGACTTGACCTCAATCAAGGTCATGACCTGTCCATGCTCAGAGACTTTAAACCCATTCTACCTAATCGAAGTCCACATTCTACCCATTACTATGCTGGGGATTTTAGTTCTGATAAATAATCTGTCTGTGTTCAAACTTCTAGAAACTGATGTATGTTTGTTGTGTGCCTTCAAGTCATTTCTGACTTATGGTGACCCTAGGGTTTTATTTGTAAGATTTGTTCAGAGGAGGCTTGCCATTGCCTTCCCCCCCGAGGCTGAGAATGTGTGACTTGCCCAAGAAACTAATGTGCACTTACCTAATTTTAACAGATACATTTATATACAGGATTTTGAGTTTTAAGGAATAAGCCATGATTCTGTAAAGGAACAGCTGTTTTTCTGTGGGCAAGATCCAACAACATTTTTATGAATGAAAAGGAAATGTAAGTTATATATACTGATAAACATGGGTTGAAGTTTCAATAATACACAGATTTCAGATGGCTCAATAAAAGGCGAAGGGTTGCTAATACAATTTCATCAGTGGGAGATGAGTATTCCCAAACAGCCTTTGCAAGGCAACCACTTGTGCTGAAAGAATTCTCTAAATGAGAAAGCAATAAACTTACCTGGTGTGAAAGAGGAACTTTGTAATCTAGCCCTAGATGACTTGTCCAAGATCACATGATGAATCCATGACCCTGCCAAGAACACACAGATGAAGTCTCCTGGCTCACCCTCCAGTGAACTACACACTGCCAAAAGCAAACACATTGATTAAATAGTTACAATGGGTCTTGGCAAAAAAAGGGTGACCCAGAATGCATAAGGATAACAAATATTCAAAGCCTGTTACATTCACCTTTTAAACCCGCTTGGCTTAACTGTGTATGGTAACAAGTTAGAATTGGAAACAACAGCACATGATAGTAAGTGATGGATTTCTACTCAGTCTTGTTCCATTTCTAAAGGTGGTATTTAAGAAGGGTGCATTTGTTATTTGTCTGCAAATTACAAAGCCCAGAAAAGCCCTTTAACAGCATAGATGTCTTCAGAAGAGCACAACTTTTGCATTCCAGCCTGAACTGTAAGGTTGTAATGGTCAACACTGTTTATTTTGCAGTAGGTTAGAAGAGGCCAATGGATATACAGAAGCTAGATAGCTTCAGAGCCAGTAGTGGTGGACTGTGTGATCTTGTGCAGGTCACACTCTCTCGGCCTCAGAGAAAGGCAAAGGCAAAATCCTCTCTGAATAAATCCTCCCAAAAAATGTTGCCAAGAAAACAACTTGATGGCACACAACAACAGCTTGAGGGCTATGTGTGTTCATGCATATGTGTGTAGCTTCTTTAAAATGGCTACTTTGCTTGGTTGAAATGCTCTTGATAAACATTTCAAATAGATTCTTGCATCAATATGAGACCTAAATAAATTCTGAAATCCCTTTTAAGGAAAAATGTATTGTATGCCTTCCAGTCATTTCTCAGTTATGGCCACCCGAAGGTGAAGCTATCACAGGGTTTTCTGGGGCTGAGTTTGTGTGACTCACCCAAAATCATCCGTTAGTTTCCACGGCCAAGTGGGGAATCAGACCCTGATCTCCAGAATCATAGTCCCACACTAAAACCACTACACCAATCTGGCTCTCAAGAAAGGCAAGTGTCTTTGAACATAGTAAGGACATAGTTCTGAGTTTGTTTGTTTGTTTAAAATTGGAATTAGAAAACTTCTGGGTTTCAGACCAGAGTATTCCAGATAACATGGCCAGTTGGGGAAAAAAGTAAGTTTTACTATCTCTGAAAAATGCAGAATTATGCTGTAACAGTGTATGAATGTGGAGGAATGTAACTGGTATATCTGATCATAAAAGGGCGTATCTGTGTAGTATTTTTCTTAATTATTACAACCCCTCATATTGACACAAAAATTGAACATAATAATCTAAAATGTGAATTGAGAGCATTTAGATCAACACATGCACATCATCAGTATTGTGTTCACATTCAGCATGCAGTCTCCTAAAGACTCTCAGACCTCTCTCATTATCTGTGTGTGTGTGTGCACACACACACACACAAACACACACATACGAATGAATGAAATGCACAGGCACTTCCTTGTTAAATTATTACTGTGTTACCCTGAACTGTAGGTGAACCCTTTTTGCTTATAAAAGAAGCAGCTGTTCTTGCAATTGAAACCATGGTTCATTACAAACTGACCTCAAATCCAGAAGTAAAACTTCCTCCCTTTTAGTGCAACTATTCAGACGTGATCTAGATATAAACAATAATCAAAATCAGGGTGGAATGTGACGGGAGCGAAAGGAAACCTCTATCTTTCTTTGGCAGAATTACAGCAGCTCTTGGATCACCAAGAGCAATACAATGTTAAATGATCCTCAAACATTGCCTTCTCAAACAGAGAGATTGTAAGAAATCCTTAAGTATATGAGTACAGAAACACTATATAACACTTTTCCTCACAATGAAGGTTTGCAAAGGTACAACAGAATATTTTAACAGTGCAATTTTCTCTGCCATGGTCACATCATTTAAAACTATTTGGGGCGAGGTCTTCCTTCTCTTATCTCATATCTCACTTTCTGTTAATTCATACTTAAACATTTGTATACACATCAGAATTATACTAGCTCCTACGTACAGAAAAAGAAATCTATCCCTGCCTTTCCCAACCTCACACTCTCCAGATGTGTTTGGATGGTCTATGTGCTGAATTCTATGTGAAACCTGTGTTGGCTGGATTCCTCTAGGTCTTAAAGTTTAGGATCTGAGCAGTGGCATACCTGGTATATTTGATACTCAGTGAAATGTCAAATGTCATTTTTTAATACTCCCATATCTCATCAACAGCCTTCTTCAGGTCTGGGATCTGAGGTAAGACATTGGATCATGGAGATATTCTAACACCTATTACCAAACAACAGCATAACATTAGTAGAATACTATGACCTACATAGAGGAGATAGATAGATACTATAAATACTATGAACTACAGTAGAGAAGTAGGAGATAGATAGCAATAGCAAGTACATTTCTATACTGCTTATCAGTGAACTAGCACTCTCTAAGCAGTCTACAATGTGTAAGCCAATTGCCCCCAGCAGGCTGGGTATTCATTTTACTGACCTACGAAAGGATGAAAGGCTGAGTGGACCTTGGAGCCCTCATCTAGCATCAAACCTACAATGTTGTCACTGCAGTACTGGCATTTAACCACTGTGCCACCAGGGCTCCCCTAGTAGACAGACAGACACACAGACAGACAGACAGATCTAAAGCAAATGTGGGGGAACTATTTTGGTCCTGGGGCCTGATTGTCCCTGGGGCAGATGGCATTGCTGGAATTGCTCCACACAATACTTGCCCACACCTTCACATTGCATTTACAATTTCTTCAACCAGAAGGAGACATGGAGTTCTGAGCCTCTCTCTTCTTGTGATCCTCACTGTCCCATTGGAATACAATAAAAGACTCTGCCTATGATCTCTGGTCACTGATTGGAGATAACAGGGACATTCCATCCTGCTTGCATCTCCAGTTGGGAAGATAAGAATCTGGGAGCAGGAGTGAAGAAAATTCTGATATTTTCTCTGATATCAGGGAAAGCAAGCCATACAGAATATATCAGAGTACTCTCAAGAAGAAGGTGGATAGGAAAAAATAACACTTTTTACACGAAGAAAGAGTGTTTTTGAATAAATAGTTTGTCTTAGAGCTACCATGGCATAGTGGTTTCAATGACTCTAGAGATCAGGGTTCGATTCCCAGCTCAGCCATGAAACCCATTGGGTGACCTTGGGCAAGTCACAGGCTCTCAGCCTCAAGGGAAGGCAATGACAAACCTTCTCTGAACAAATCTTGCCAAAAAAAAACCCTTAGGGTTGCCATGTGTTGAAAATGACTTGAAGGCACACAACAGCAACAGTAAACAATAATCACTCATTTTTAAAAAGACTAATATAATGTGATGATATTGTCCAGGAAAAGGGTACTCTAATCCAAATTACGCACGCATGCACACACCCACACCCACACACACACACACACACGCACAATTCTATTCAGAAAGTATAATTGGACTAATTCTTAAGCAGGAGTATATAGACCTCCTCTATAGAGCTAGTGTGGTTTAGTGGATGTGGACTCCAGGAAACAAGGGTTCGAGTCCCCTCTCAGTCATAGAAGCTCACTGGGTGGCCTTGGACAAATCATGCATTTCCAGCCTCAGATGAAATTATTGGCAAGCCTCTTCTGCATTAACCTTGCCAAACACACACACACACAGACACAAAAAAAAACAACCCCTAGAATGGGGTTACCATAAGTCAGAGTTGACTTAAAAGGCACATAACAAAAACAAGATTCAGAGCTTGGAAATTTTTCATTTTGGAGTGGAACTCCTCAAATTTCCAAGCCAGCATGGCCATTGAAACAGTAAATTTCCAAGCTCTAACAGAGTTGCAGCTTTTATCTAATCACGTAGTTGCTGAGATATGTATTGTGGTACATCAAGTTTGTTGTATTTTTTTAGAGGTTCTTATTTACCGATGTCATTCTATTCTTTTCCTGGGCATGACCCATCTAGTGATAGACTCTTCCAATCTGGTCAGGCTCCATTATATCTTGACTAAATAGATATTAAAGTAATAGATTTACTGACCTTTTGTTTACTGGTCAAAAACATCTGTACAGGCTGATATCCAAACATGATGAGATCATGATACAGCAGTAAGTTATCTAAATGTAAAAGAAGAAAGTGAATGGAGCCTGGGCTGTTCAAGTGCCCCTTCCTGTAATCTTCTAAAAGAATTGTATTACCCACTATGTCTGGAGAGAGCAGAGAGAACATTGACATAGGATCTATTTCTTTTATCACACTTTCTTTAATCACAGAAAACAGAAATGGCACTGTAGAACACATACAGCAACACAGATTTTATAGATTATAGATGTATATATACCCACAGTGTGGTGTAGTGGTTTGAAAATTGGATTATGATTCTGGAGATCAGGGTTCGATTCCTGTTCAGCTATGGAAACCAAATGGGTGACCATGGATGAGTCACATGCTCTCAGCCTCAGAAAACCCTGTGGTAGGGTTACTTTATGGTAGTCATAAGACAGAAATGACTTGAAGGCACACAACAACATACAGAGAGAGAGAGGGAGGGAGGGAGATAGAGAGAGCTATGAACCAGAATTTATTTGCATCTATACATACATACTGCAGACAGTTTAATACATCTTGATTTTTAAATGTGAAATATTAGATATCAACAGTTTTGTTGCTGAGTAAGGCAAGCTTTGTAAAGTATTAATATAAGAGCAAATAATTATGGACAACTAGATGCAGAGATTCCATGAGCAGAACATTTCCTATCTACGAAAGCAAGGTGCTGTGAAGTGCACCCATTAAAACAGTAAATGCAAGTGACTATCAAGAGAAGGGGAAGCTGGTGAAAGTGTCTTCCACTCCCTCTTCTATGAGCAGGAACTTTTGGTGTATTCCAGCTCCTTCTACATTTAGCACCACTGTATTTATAACAGATGATTTACACAACAAGCATGATAATCAGACTCTCATTTGAATTAAAGAGGAAGAAAAGAAGGAAGGAAGGAAGGAATTGAATTTGTAGAGAGAAGTACAACCAGAATTTTAATGATACTGAGAACATCTATACTCCTCAGGACTTTAGAGATTTAGGGATCATGTTTCCATAGGTTTCACATATTATTAGCATACTAGTTTCTGTCCTCTTAAGTCTACACATTCAGTGATCACAACAAGAATGAAATGATTTGTTGAATGGCTGTTCATGTTCCATGAAGCAATATGTAATAGCTAGACAATAGAGTTGTTTTCTTGCTAAGTATATTTTGTTTCTGCTGATATTATGCTCACTAGTGTAATTCATTTTCAAGATACTGATTATCACAATTTCATGCATCAATTTACCATATTTTAATTTACCAATCAGTCGCTTTATTTATAACATGCTTTCTCCTGAAGACTGAGATTCACAGTTTATAAACTGGGGTGTGCAGTTAAAAACATGTAAAACTACCGTTAACTAAAAACATACAAAAATCAAGATTAAAATAGTATTAAACTGCAGAATTTATGTACAGATTCAAATAAATATAGAGATTCAAATATTTTATGTGTGGACTTTTTATACAGAGATCTTTTTTTATAGATTCATACTTAATGCAGCTCTAGAAATAGTGGCCAGTATTCTATAACAGCTACAAGTAACCTCTGTTTGTGAATACAGAACAGTTATCTAGTTGTACTCATCCATAACTGTTTCGTATTCACAATCTCCACTTAGTTATGATTGTGAAATTGTTACCACAGACACAACTTTCCCCAGTCCTACTTTACCAGGCCTCAGGTGGAAGGGGTTCTGCTGGTGACTGGAGAACACTGTCCAGGCAGTTTGCTCCAGACCCAGGGACTGGGTTCTGCATTTTCCAGATTCCATGCCAAGAGGACAAGGGGAGGACATTTTATTTGACCTGTGAGAATAAATGGCCCACATCCTCCATTTGCTGAATCAACCAAAATGAAGGAAAAGCAAGAAGCATATCACTTTTGCAACTTCTGTTCTTGTAACTCTAAGGAAAATCAGTCACATTTGATTGTAGCCATTTTTGTTGTGTTGTTAACTGCCTCAAGTTGACTTCAATTTATATCAACCCTATTCATGAGAATCTTCCATGTCAACCTATCAGCAACAGCCCTACTCAGGTCTTGTAGATTCAGGGCTGTGGTTTCCTTTACTCAGTCTATCCATCTGTAATGAGGGACTCCTATTTTCCTATTGCCTTCTATCTTACCAAGCATTATGGACTTTTCTAGTGAATCATATTTTCTCATCATAGTAGGACAGTCTCACTTTAGTCATCTTGGCTTCTAAAGAGAGTTCAGATTTGATTTGCTCTGTGATCCATTTATTTGTCTTTTTGGCAGTCCAAGATATCTGTAGAACACTTCTCCAGCACTACATTTCAAAGGAGATGATTTTCTTCCTACCAGCTTTCTTCACTGTCCAGCTTTCACAACCATATAGAGAAATTGGAAAGATGATGGCAAAGAGAATCCTATCTTTAATATTCAATTATATATCTTTACCCTTCCGGATCTTGTCTAATTAATCATCTTTAAGGTAGGTTAACTCCTGCACTGTAAGCAAAATCAGGTTCAACAAGACACAATCAGGTTAAGCAGATGTAATATGGTGAAAGTAAACCAGTCAATACAGAAGGAACACTGCTAAGAAACAGAACCTTGGACAGCTCTGCAGGGGTCGGCTGGTTGCTGGCTGGCACTCTCCCCTGCTAAGCACCATCGAAAAATCTTGTCTCAAGAGGCAGCTAAAACCAAATGAGGTCTTATACTCTTTCACACTACACAATTATAGTGCTGTATTCCATTTTGACTATAATGGTAATATCATATGGAATCCTGGGATTTGCAGTTTAGGAAGAGGCATTTAGAATTCTCAGCCAAAGAGCTCTAGTGCTCTATTGTTGTTGTGTTCCTGCATGCTATTTCCAACTTATGGTTACCCTAAGGCAAACCTATCACAGGGTTTTCTTTGCAAGATTTATTCAGAAGGGATTTCCCTTCCTTTAAAGCTCTGAATCTCTACTCAGACTTGCCCAAGGTCACCCAGTGGGTTTCCATAGCTGAGTGGGGATTCAAAGTTGTAGTTCAGTATTCAAACCACTGCACCATGTTAACTCTCTCCACAAGGTGTAACCATGGCAGTTAAAATGGAATCATACTGCTATAACTGAGTAGTGTGAAAGGGCCTCTCAAACCTGGTCTACTGCCTCTGTCCTGGGGTGGAGGATCAGCTTCTTAATAAGCTCTCACATCATTTTGTAACCCAGTTAGAGCTGTAGGGGCAGAGAAGATTGTTCAGTGGATCCATCCTCTGAATCAGGAGATTGCAGAGAAGCCACTAGCTGGGAATCCCTTCAATAAAGGCATTGACTGTCCTACTGCCCTGGGAGTAGTTTGTGATTTGTTCCTCACTGGATTCCTTTGGCACATATTAGAAGTGCTGAGGGCAGTAGCATCACTAAGGTTGGTGTCACCTGGTGCAGGAACTCATAGCGATACCCTCCTCACTGACCTCCTCCCATCACACAGAATCCTTTAGTAATGTTTTTTGCACTAATGTTACTCATAAATTGTAATTCCCACAACTCACTGAATATAAAGGTAATAGTTGCAACATAAACAACTAATAAAATTCAAATTATACCTTTAAATTACAATATCACACAAACAGCCTAAATGTATTTACATGTACATAGTTTCATGTGGTTAAAGTGAAAATTTGGTAAGATGTGATGTTTTTAAAGAAATTTTTAAAAAGAATTAAAATAAATTAAAATAAAATTTAAATATTCATTTCTAAAGCAATTTAAAATTTAATTTCAAAAAATGGGGGCCCCTTTTTCCTTGCACTGAGCCTCAGCTCACTCACGCCATCTCTTCAGCGTTTTGAGGGACTCAGGCAAACACCACAGTCCATTTCTTTCAAAGGGCAGATGTTTGGGGAGCAGTAGTGTCACCCCCCTTAGGGTGTCACCTGGTGTGGGCCAGACCCCCCTAGTGACACCTCTAGCTGAGGGCTACTGATCATGACAAAACACACAATGAAAATGGAGAAGCCAGCATCTTCACATCTATATAGTTAATTCACTTACTTATTAGTCTTCCCCCAATTCCGCAGAAGTTTGGGGAATTGTTTTAGACTACAGGTCCCAGAAGCCTTCAGTCAGCATGGCTAGTGGCTGTGCTGACTGGGCAACTTGGAGAGATATAGTCCAAAAAAGTAGCTTTTCCCCTCATTTCTTCCCTCATTTTTTTGTCCTTCTAAGATCTATGATTCTGTGATTCTATGATTCTAGTATTGGTGTCCGGTTGAGCAGCGATTAGAGCAAAAGCTGGATTTACAATTTTGTAACTGCTGAGGATTCACATTTGCAGTCTTGTAGACAGTGCAGGATCTTGGCCTAGGTCTGGCAAAATGGTGCTCTGCAATGCAGGTGCTGACATGGATTGGATATACATTACACCTTACTTAAATATGCACTTAGTCATGGCATGCCATCCACAGTTCAAATTTTGCAGTGGCAAGGACCAAGATGAAATAGTCATTTTGTGGTATGAACAGTGCCCTGAATCCGATTGTTTGTCCCTACCAGAGCAGACCTATTAAATCCGAGAGATTTACTCGTATATTGATTGACTTGATTCAGTAGGTCTTCTCTAGTTGAAGATTAACCAATAGGATACAGGCCAAAAAGTGTTAATTTAATCTCATCACTGATGGGCCACTGCAGAGCATGTCCAAATAGTATGTTGGCACGTTCCAGAGCTTGCAACCAGCAGTCCCAATCCTGTTTCTGCATCTACCTTGTAGAAATAAGGCAGTTTGCCACCATTTTAACTACCCTGGCTCAATTATTCAGAATTCTGGGACTTGTAATTTTGTGAGGCACCAGCACTCTTTGGCAGGGCTAAAGACTTTGTAAAACAGCAAATCTCCAGATTCAATAGGATAGAACTACAGCATGTAGTAGTGTCAAATTGCATTATCTGTAAGTGTAGATACACCCACATTCTGTCTTTCTCTTCATTCCACTTAGGTACCTTTTAGTTTTACTTTAACAAGTGGATCACATTCAGAGGGAGGCCATCTTATTTTATACATGTTATTTCTCTTAAAAAATCCATAAGGTTAAGGGTGGTTAAGGAGGAATAAAGACCAAACGTGGGATGCAGAAAATGTGGCCAGTGCTATTCCTCCCAATCTGCTCACCAAAATAAATAAATAAATAAATAAATAAATAAGATAGCAAATTAAATTCATAAAAGAATAATTGATATTCAACTTCAATCAGTTTATTTTTTTTATTTCTATATTCACACACTATATTGTGTGGGTAAAAAATGAATCCTTCATATTTTCCTTTTAGCCTCTTGTCAAATTCAGGTTTCTAAATTCTTTTGTGTGAAGGGTACAAACACATGCTCTTCATACCTGATATGAAAGGGGGGAAATATGGGGAATTAAGTCTTTTAAAGACTAAAAGCAGTATTTAAAATGAAAATATAGAAATAATCCCCCCAGGAAGAAACAGCAAAGGGAAACAGGATGGCAGGATACCAAACACTAATAACATTCAATATGTGCAGTAGGAAATGGAGAGACTAGTAATGCTTCTTTTGTGTGAGATCAAAGAAATTTTGCACATTTCCTGAAATCAGATCATTATTTCAAAAAGGAGCTGGTGCATCTTTCATCTGCAGCAAGGCATCCTATGAACAGGCACCATACAAAATCACCTGATGATGGTGAGATCAGAGTACATTCAAAAACACTGTTCAGTTGGGGCTCTCCAGTTATTTTGGTCCATATCCTGATTGGCTCCTTGATGTTGTTGCAATTTTCCCTCATTGCATGTCCATCTTCTTCCCAGAATCCCAAGCTTCTAGTACATGTTTCAGGACAATCGTCTAATCATAATGGGCAATGTGGCAGGCCCTTTCCCCAGGGAACAGTGAAGTTACAGGCTTCACTCAGGTACACCTGTGAAAGATAAATATTGCTTCCTTGCCACTCCTTTAACAGCTGCTTTCCCACTCTTCCACCCTCCAGTTGTGCTTTGAAATATCTTTTGTGTTTAATTCTGTTATGTTCCTTTAATGTTTTGCAAATTTGTCACAAATTTGGTGGTGTGGCATGGGAATGGTCCCAGCTGTGAAGGGGACAGAGCTGCCATGCTCTGTTGCCCCCCCTCCTTTATTTGTTTGTTGTTAACCATCTTTGAGTCAATCCTGACTAATGGTGACCCTGTGGGGGAGGTATCTCCAAGACTCCCTATTTTCCACTGCTCTGCTTGGTGGTGGTGATGGTGGAGCATCTTCAAGCAATTTCCAATTTATGGTGAGCCTAAGGCAAATCTATCATGGCATGTTTTCTTCAGAGGGGGCTTGCCATCGTCATACTCTGAGGCTAGGTCCTGTAAATTTATACCCATGATCTCCCTAATAGAGTATATCCATCTAACATTTGGTCTTCCTCTCTTTCTACAGCCTTCCACAGGGACCTGGGGGTACAGGCAGTTTGGTCTAGGTCCATCTCAGGTGCTGTTGGGCATGCCTCAACACCACGTGACAGGATACCACAGTGGTGGGGTGCACCCACATGGATTCCATGACTGCCACTTCTAGGTTTTTCCTCAAGCAGTCAAGCCGATGGTGGGTATCACGGGTTATCTGATAACTGGATCCAGATCTTATGCCAAGCCAACACTATACAGCTATTATGAATAAAGTTGTAGTCCTTAATACCCAAATGATCTGCCCTCTCCCCCTTTCCCCACTAGGCTTTTTGTGCTAGAAGTGCAACCATAGGTCATAACTGCAGGTATTTAAGGCTGCATTATTTTACTCCTGGAAAAACTCAGGACTCTTCTCAAACTATTCCAAGAAAATATCTGACTGAATAAAGACTGTCTGTGCCACCTGAAAGACTGATCCTGATTCTGAAACTGTGAAATAGTTCCATCTCGCCTAGGTTTCTTTTATTTTAGTGAAATTCAAAAAGATCCCCAGATGTATATACTCTCCCTCTGAAGCATTCCCCTTTTGTCTTTTACCACATTAATAGCATGCACCAAGAGATGAAGATGCGACATCTCTTAGGTGTTTCATTCTACTGTAATTTATTAGATCAAAAAAAAATTGCTCACCTCTCTCCCCCTTCCTCACCCT
The DNA here is from genome assembly GCF_019175285.1 of Sceloporus undulatus. Lineage (NCBI taxonomy): Eukaryota > Metazoa > Chordata > Lepidosauria > Squamata > Phrynosomatidae > Sceloporus > Sceloporus undulatus. Next base: position 181,156,877 of record NC_056524.1, read on the forward strand.
CTGCACATTCTCTCTCTTTTGACCCCAAACCTTGGCAAATTCCACAGACCGTTAAACTATTTACAGTAAAAGCATTCGTTTAAACGGCTACTCTTGAGCCAAACACAGGGCTTCTCTATCAAGAATGAAAGACTGGTTCTCTGAGGCTCACTTGACATAGGAATGAACCCATCAAGGATGGAAGGTAAAGACAAAGAGTGTTAAAACAAGAGTGAAATGTTGCAAGAGCATTTCCCCTTAATGAATTACCGGGAGATTTGTAGCAGGCCAGCCGGGGGAACTCTTTCAGCATGTGTAGCCAGAAGTGTCATGGACTTGCTGCACTATATCCTAGCTGCCCTCTCCATGAACTGGGCAGTTTCCTTTCACCAGTTTATTTTCGCTTCTATTCTGGCAGCTGTCTACGGAGAGTAGATATTTATCTTAAATAATTTGCTACTTGTTTGAGAATTTGTGCCAGCTTGAGGAGGAAGGGGGAAGGGAAAGAGTAGAAAAAGAAAATAGGCCTACTTGGTGCACTTATGTCATAATGGATTCAAATGAAAATTGAAGAGAGTTGTGTTGATCTTCCAGGACAAGAGACACATTGTCAGTAAGGTGGTATCTTTTTACGGAATCAATTGGCATGCTGGAAGTAAGCATTCAGGTTCCACAGCACACTTCTGAAGTTAGTGATTAAAACACAGTAATGCTACATGTTTGGGTTAATGTTATATCATTTTATGTTTTAAAGAAGTAAACAGTTTTTATAGCAAGAGAAAGAGAGGAAAGGTGGGTTCCTCCTCAATTTCAGGATGAGCCACCCCTCAGTCTATAAGCTGTCACTTAAAAAGGCAGAAGGAAAAAGGTCATGAGACTTTCCACAGGCTTCTTTATCACACATGTATAGAATGTGACATGATTTTGGGTTATATAAGTTAGCTGGGTCCAAAATATTAGTTGAACTCAGCGTGAAAACAGTTTGCACTGTTGAACTCAACGTGAAAACCACTGTTGAACTCAGTGCAATGACTTTCGGCTGTGAACTTATACCAATTAACCTTGAAACAAGTCTCAATTAATCCAGTGTGACCTGCTTCTGTGGAGGCATATATATGGGATTTCGCTGTTAGTCTGGACTGAACCCATTGTTTTTATTAATTTTTTAAATGCTAGAATAGCTCAAATTTCTTCTGTTGTAAAACCAAGTGTAACTTTTTTTCCAAGCCTTTTGTTGTTGTCCATCTACTGTAAAGAAAATGGTCAGTTAAAACATTGCAAGCTCATCATATTTCTTATTGCAGCAGCTAGGAATGTAATCATGAGAAACTGGAAAACAGGGAATGTACAAATAGCTGACTGGTGAACAAAAGTTTGGAACACTTGGTTAATGAGAAAACTTTCCAACGCCTTCAGACTCTGCAACGGACAAAGGAAACCATACACCTTTTTTGAAAACTCATTTCTTATTGACCACATTAGCAACAATTCTCCTGACATTGGGCCTCCTTCCTACCAGGTAACACTTTGGAAGGACAGTCTAACTCTGAACCCACCAGCCAGCAAAGCTTGAGTGAAGATTTTAGAATCTTGGTTACTGGTACTACCTCTACTCAGATTGGTATCCTGCACAGCTTTTATATGACTCTTCAAGGCCTTTTGTTATTTTTGTATTGTTTGTTTATATTATTGTTATAGAACAAATAAAACGGTCAATTAAAAATGCTAGAATTGGCTACTTTAGTAGGTACTGTAGAGAGTGATTCATAATATATATGTCTATCAGAATTTTTGGATGTCTATTTGTGCATGTGTTTGTTTTATCTTTTAAAATTACCTATGCAATTCGTCCAAGGATGATGTGGTATTTTTCTTCTTGTTACCATCCACTTGTTAATGAGTGGGGAACTTTTTGCCCTGCAGATGTTGTGGGACTCTAGCTACCATCAGTCAGAGCCCATATGGTTAGTGGTGATGGGATTTAGAGGTCCTCAACAAGCAGAGGTAACAGATTCTTCCAACCTGCACTATTCTGCAGACTTGGGACACAAGAGCCTGTAGTTATCCATGAACAATGTTATAATCTGTGGCAGTGAAAACATTATGTATGCTTAAAGCTATTAGGGAGGATATACAGGGCAGAGGCTGAGGGAGAATGTGTGATCCCACAGCCTTTTCCAAATTCATAAGATATCGTGTGTGTGTGTGTGTGTGTGTGTGAGTGTGTGTGTGTGTTACATCTGCATTAGTCTTATGAGACCAAAGAAAACAAGTACTGAGACCAGTCACAGTACAAGAAGAAAGTACATATGGATTATGCATTATTTCTGTAGAACTGTAGTACTGTTTCTCACATGAAAAGAAAATAACATCTGGTTACAGTCTGGTACACCTAACTCTTGCTGCTTACCAGGAAGACTTGCAAGAAAGCAAAACATGTCACTCCAGAACTGCAGGCAGATGACACAATGCTTATTGTAAAGACTGGGATACAAATTTAATAACGGTTAACAAATTAAGCCATGTCTCTTTATGCATAGGTTGACTAGCAATGTGTAACAGAGAAAACAATCATTCTGTACACTGAATTTAAACAGATATATTGAAAAGTAGGTGCATAGCTGTAACATGGTTATTTATTTTAGATATTTCTACCTCTGGTTTTTTCAAACACTTCTTAAGACAGTTAAAGGAAAGCTTGATGCAATTGTCTGAAATTAAATTGCTGCTATATCTTGTTTTTGTTGATGTTATGTACCTTCAAGTGCTTTCCAGTTTATGGGGACCCTAAGACGAACCTATCACAGGTTTTCCTTGGCAAGATTTTTTCAAAGGAGAGTTGCTTTGCCTCCCTCTAAGGATGAAAGAGTGTGCCTTGCCCACGGTCATCCAGTGGCTTTCCATGGCCAAGCAGAAATTTGAACTCTGGTCCCCAGAGTCATAATCCAACACTCAAACCATTACATAATACTGGCACTCCTGCTATATCTTAGAGGTGAGCAAATATATACATAGTATGTTTTAAGGAAGAGAGTGTAAATAACATAATCTAGGAATGGTTTTTAATTTTTTAATGATTTTTAAAGTAAATGTGATATTGGAATAATAAACTCTAGAAAGTAGTTGTCACAGCTTGGGGCAATTATTTTTGGACTATAACTCCCAGAATCTCCCCCACTGTCATGGCAATTGACTGCGCTGCCTGGGAAGATCTAGAAATTGTTATTTATATCTACTAGTTCTAGTCAGAACAAACCCATTGAATCAATGGAATTTGCATAAGTATTAACTTACGAAGTTACCATTAACTCAGTCAGTCTAATGTTAATATTGTTCAAATTCTTCCTAGACAAATTCTCTGAGACCTTCTATGTTTCTAATAGTATTGTTTAAACATGTAGAAAATCTCAATTCCTCTGTGTAGAATGAGTGAAAGTAACACACCACAGAGCATCTGGGATTTCTAAGTGGTGGCTGTTAGGTAGGATTTGGTGAAAGATTTGCAGCTGTGGCCTTGCAACACATCTGGCCTCATAGTATCTGAGTCCCAAGAAGGCAGCTACTAATTGCAGGAGGTAAAGATCAAGCAATTTCTGAAAGGCATTCTACTTTAATAATTCAAGGTTAATACGTCTGTGTCAACATACTGGCTTGGAGAGAGGATTAGTATAACCACAGTATATTTTGATCCTAAGGGATGGTGTATTATTTTGGGCCTAGAATTTAGAATACAGTTGTAATCTAAAACAAACTTGCATCTATCAGTATGAGAATCATTTTTTAAAAATAAAATAAATGGCACATGGCCTTTCATTCCTTCTTGCAATTTCATCTCTCTTCATTTGGCAAAAAAGATTCATATTTCCTGGCATGTATTGAAACAAGTTGTAATTTCAGGAAAATTAAAAATACATTGATAAGTTCCTTCGCATGAGCCATAAAATTTGTGCAACTGTTAATGATGGTTCCTCCCACTGGAAGCATTAAAATACAAAACAAAACAAAAACTTATAATTTACAAGTTGACTGTTTCATAAGAGGCCTGTACCATTAGCTTACAAATGCTAGCACACCTTAACTGTACTATGGGATAGATTAGGCCGTCTCAGGTAATGTTCAGTGCTTAGAGGTAATTGTTATGTCTGAGTTACTTTGGTAACTCTCTACTTCTCTCATTAACAAGCTGGAACTGTGTTAACCTTTTTAACTGAAACAACCAGGGTTGTAATTTACTGTTTTTGATGTAATATAACAGGGTTTCTGCCTTTTATTCATTATTCAGTGTGTTCTGCCTTGTCAGTCTGGCTGCTCCAAACAGTAGCACAGAACTTGCACATGGACTGGATACTTTGGAATTTAGAAGCAAATTTAGAGGAAGGAGATGTGTCTCTTTACATGCTTGAGGTCAAAATATCTAGAGGGCAGACATACCACACTGCATAATTAATGCAGTTTGACAACCACTGTAACTGTCATGACTCCATCCTATGGACTCCTGAGAGCTGTAGTTTGTTGTGGCACCAATATTCTTTGACAGAGAAGGCTAAATATCTCAAAAAACCTATAAATCCCAGAATTCCATAGCATTGTGCCATGGCCGTTAATATGATGTCAAACTGCATTAATTCTGCATTGTGGCACCAGTCATAAGGAAAGAGGAGTGACTAAGTGACTGCTCCTGTGCACTCACCCAAAGCATCTATGTGCAGAATGAGTGAGTGGGGATGCGAGTCCAGGCAGAGTAGTCAGTTACAAATGATGATAATCTGAGATGGCAGGAATCACTGACTATTTCCTTGTATTTTTCAAGGGCACAATAGTAAAAACACCACTAACATGTAACTAATGAGTAATTTAGCAAGTTGTTTTTTGGGCTGCAGTAAGAATAACTAGTAAAAATTCACAGGATGCAAAAATTAACAACATGATCAAGCAATCAAAAATTTAAACCATATTAAAACATACATAATTAAATATGAGCACATGGATACATGTGTGAATGCATGTACTATCTGCATAAGCATCATCCTTGCTGCAAAGCAGTAGTGTTACTGGGAGTACAGGGGTGTGATCCACACTAGGTGACACCCAGAAGGAGGGTGACACCTGGTCAGTCCTCCGTACCATCCCCAACACTCCATCCTCCGCATGCGTAGCTCTGTCCCCTGGGTGCATGCACCAGTCCATCTCCCTGTGTCGCTCCATCATCCACATGCACACCACTCTATCCTCCACTTGCATGCGCTGCTCTGTTCTCCCCACCTGCCTGCCGCTCCATTCTCCCCATGTACGTAGGTGTTGGCCCAACAGCCCAACTCGGGGAAAGAGAGCACACACCTTCCCCAGAAGCCCCCCCCCCAGAAACTGCCCAGAAGTCCTGCCCCCCGGAACTCCCCCCCCCCCCCCCCCGCACTGAGTGACACCCGGTGCGGGAACACCAGTGCTGCAAGGGAGGCGTGACCATATGCTTTGCTGCTGCTGTGGAATGTGGGTACACAATGTATCCAGGAAGGCTTGGTTGATGTTCAGAGTTCAAGTGCTGTTGTTTTTTTTTCCTTTTTGTCCTGGGCAGGAAATGGATGATTGAAATGGAATGCTATGAACAAATCTACAATAAATATGAATACAAGTACAGTTTTGTTTCCAAAGACATTCAGTGTGCAGCCACAAAAGCTAGACACCTGAGCTTACCTCACTAGCCCTTGTACAGCAAGAGCATTTGAAAAGATGAGATTATCTTCTGATTTATTTTTTTAAGTGGTATCAAAATGCTATATTGTGTAGTTTGAAAGAGAGCTGATTTCATACAGGATCCTTTTCACCCCTATCTAATGCGTGCAGGCATTGAACCTGTCATCCACAGTTTAGTGCTAACAAACAGTCTATCTCTGGCTTGCAAAAATTGTTTATAAATCAGTATTCAAACCACCTTAATTCCCTCTGAAGGCAAGGACATGTTTTTAAATCATCCCATTGTCTGATGACGGCATTTTATCTGCTCATTTTAATACTTTCCATTTAAAAAACAATGGATGCTGCAATTCATGTAATGGAAACCATTCATCTATACATGCCTAGGCAACTGAATGGTGATATTTCAATATGGAGAACACAGACTGTATTCTAAGGGGCCCTCAATTGCCTCAAGGTAGATGAGTTAGTAACAAAATTTTCAAAATGGCACACATCCTTCAAAATGGAAATGGGAATTAGGCAGTTCTCCAGGCATTGCTGAACTGCTATTTTCAGCAACCCTAACCAACATAGCCAAAGGTGGGGGGTGTTGGGAGATGTAGTCCAAGAACATGTGGAAGGCTGTACAATTCTCACCTCTGCTTTAAAGTAGGTAAAACTGGATCATTCTTTAGGATTGGGTTTCTGACATCTACTTATTACAGGAAATAGGATGTGTCTTGTCAAGACGTAGACTATTGCCCATACATTTGCATCACTGTCACATAGTTAAACAAAACAGATGATAAAATAGCATTGATACACAGTTTCAGCCTCAAACGCTGGAATATACTAATCATAGACATTTTTGAAACAACTGTGTAATTATCTGATTCAAAATGTCCCGTTCCTATCCACTTTAGCTCAGTCACCCCAAATACAGCAATCTTTTAATGTTCCATTTCTTCTTTGACGATGTCTAGCTTCCCTTGATACATGCTTCTCACATTCTATGTTCCTATGATATGTTTTGTGCAGATTTGGACTTTGCTGTCAACTGAGCAAGTCAACATCTGAATGTGCTTTTGGCTTGAGTCCAATTCCATCATTAGCCATAGCACTACTCATAGCTGTCCTCTGCAATGCCCAGTAGGTGGAATGCCTTCTGAATTGGGAGTGTCAGCGTCTGGCATTATCTCTTGTTTCATTTTGAATTGTCTCATCATAGGGTTTTCATGGTAGAAGACATTCAGTGGAATTTACCAGTGCTTTCCTCTGCACAGTACGAACAAGTGTTACCTATAGTGCCACTGCCATGGTCTCCAAGAGACAATGCCAGTGTCACCCCACATTACTGCTGCTGCAGTATTTGTTTGGCACATTTAGTCTCTGGCTCCTCAACAAAAGACTGTCTGACATGGGAGACCTTACTAGCAGCATTACTACCATCAGCAAAGCCTGTTACCTTACAGGAGCATGCAGTCCCACCACCTCAGAAAGGCAGTGCCATGATGAACTACAGAATTATAGTGCTATCGTTCCACTTTAACTGCCATTGTTCCATCCTATGGAGTGCTGGAATTTGCAATTGAGGGAGGGGCATTTCAAATTCTTAAGTAAAGTTAAAGGAATGTCTAATCATAAATCCCTGTAGGGGACGGTGCTCATCTCCATTACTATGCTGAACAGCCAGCATTATCTGAGGACTGCTCTGGCAGTCATGTAGCCAGCATGACTGCACTGAAAGCTGTACTTTCCTACCGAAGTGGGACCTATCTATCTACAGTACTTGCATTTGCATGCTTTTGAACTGCTAGGTTGGCAGAAGCTGGGACTAGTGACAGGAGCTCACCCCATCATGCAGCGCTCGGGTCTCAAACTGCCAACCTTCTGATCTTCCAGTCATTAGAACTGGTGTCTTAACCACTAAGCCACTACTTCCCTTAAAATTCTTAGCCAGGACTTTAATGCATCACCTGACCACCAGTCCAAGGATTCCTTAAGATAGAGCCATAGCAGTTAAAATGGAAGATCAGAGGTATAATTCTGATTGGTCCCTATGATCCTATGAAGAAGGAAAGCCATGATATTCTGAAGTCACCTTTTAGTTAAACAAACATTGATAGGCACAACAAAATAAGTACAATATCCCATCCCTCCCTTTATCACCATTATGGGATCCAACAGAAGGAACGAGAGCAAAGGGAAAGTTGATAACAAAAATGCAATACAGCTATTAATATAAAGTCGCTTTCAAAGGCTATTACAGTTCTAAAGACATTCCCCTTGAAAGTCGAAAAGTGGGTAGCCTGGATGACTAGATCACATTTTGCTAATTGCTTTTCTCTGCAGATTTTGTTTTGTTTTTATATTGCATCTTTTATTTAAAAAGGAGGATGAGAACACAAGGTATCTCTTCATCTTTTTTGTTGGAAGTGCCGCATTCCCTTGTCTAATGATTAAGCTGGAGACAGCGTATCACAAGAGGGCATGGATTCAAGCTTTGCATAACGGTGCAGGTCAAGCGACTGTATCACAAGAGAACGTGGATTCAAACTTTTAAAACAAACACACAGAGTCATGACCCTGTTTGTTTGGATACTCTGTCCTGTCCCAGACAGAGGGAAAGCCATCGCTGAGCGTGCAAGGCATACAAGACTTCACAATTTATTAAGAAGATTAGCTGGGTTTAGCTTGTGCATTCACTACTAGCCACTGAATGTGTGTTGTTTTAAATCCTGCTTCCAGTCTTTCAAAAAACATTGTGAAAATGTTTTGATTTTTTTTTAGAAAAAAGCCTTCTCTTTCTTCCCTAGTTGGACTCGGGAATATCATCTTTAGGTTAAGCAAACACTGATCAACACAGACAAAGCGAAGGCACCCTAAATATTGTAGAAGTGCTGTTCCCACCTTCCCCTCCATCCGGCTGCCCACTTTTGGGCTATATTTGTAGAACAGCCTGCTGTGAAATGACAAAGTTCATGGTTCATCTGAACTTTTGAACTCAAAGGAGTATTTGACACAGCAAAACAATCTAATGGGTGAACCTAACACAAAGTTTTCATAGTTTTAAAACCTGGCTTTCAATCCTTTGTCTGGGGCAATTGGATGGGAAAGTTCTTTATTGATGCTGTAAAAACTGTCTATTTAAAAAAAAAAGGCAAAGACAGAGAAAGAGAGAGAGTGAGAGAACATGGAGGGGAGTGTGGAGATGGGCTGAAAAAGCACCTTAGCATTTCTGAAATAGTGCTGGGCTGGTAGTTCAATGAACTCTACCTGACCCCATTATGAAGGCTTCCTCAGGACAAGTTGTAGCAGCATTTGTGACAAGACCAAAGCTTCCTTAGCCTATTTCAAATGCTCCAGGGCTGGGAGTTCACACAATGATTTTTTCCCTTTTTTTAAAGGTACATGCGAGTGCCAAGAGCACAGGAATTCCATGTTCTCCCAGAGCGCAATCCTTTCTCTGAGACAAAAAGGAGAATGCTGTACAAAAACACAGTGGCATCCATTAGAAAGTGTGTATGTTTCAAAAAAATAAACACACACAAGCTTCTCAACTCTTTCTTTCTCCAGATTTAGAAGTCAGTAAGGAGCCAGAGTGGTGTAGTGGTTTGAATGTTGGATTATGACTCTGGAGACCAGGGTTGGATTCCCAGTTTAGCCATGAAAGCCACTGGGTGACCTTGGGCAAGTCCCATATTCTCAGCCTCAGGAGAAGGCAATGGCAAACCTCCTCTGAGCAAATCTTGCCAAGAAAACCCCAGGATAGGGTTGCCATAAGTCAGAAATGACTTGAAGGCACACAACAACAACAGAGTAGTATCAACTAATGATGTCGATTTTAATGAAGTCACTGAAGATGCATTTTATGTTAGAACCAGGACTAGCCCTACCATGAGTAGGGTTTGGGAGTCCTGCAAGATTAAGTGGATTAAAAAATAAGTAATTGTTTAATTTATTTTTCATGTATTTCTACAATCATAGTGGAAGAGAGGCAGTACGAAGGGTTTTCTTTCCAATACACCAACCAAAATGCACAAAATACATGATGCAAGCTTTTGAAGCATGCTATGGTCTTTCAGATAGTCTGGACCTAAGCCACGTAGAAAATATTTATTTATTTTTGAAATCAAGGTTTAATAGCATCTCCTTGCTATTAGATGGTTGGAGCGGAGGGGACTAAGTAGAATCACAAGGAACTGGCTTTGGGGGTAATATTTTAGGCCATGTATGGTTCCTATGACTAGCAGAACCAGAATGCTGAAATAAGAATTGATTTGATATATAGAATTCATACCGGACTCTAAATCAATAGGTGTGAGGGAGAAAAAGCTCTCATTTTGACTATGGCAGATTGTCACAGGATAATGGATTTGGCAGTTGCTCCAGCCCTGGACCTCCTCTGTCACTCACCAAAAATATTAGGATTGCTTTCTTCATACTTTAGGACCAAATCGCCTCAAAAACTCCACGTCTGGTTTTAAAGTGTGCCTTGAACCCCTAAATGAATACATTTTCTTCATTTTCTTTCATGTTCTCCACAAATGAACTAAAATATTACATAGTCTACATCCTGCTCTTATTTCTGCTGGTAACAATTGGGTGGAAGTAAAGAGGGAGGTTCAGAATTCTACGTAACCCAGCCACCCAAGTTCATGACCTGTCTCTGAACTAGCAAGCATGGGCAACATTTTGGAAGTTATCAATCACATAGTCCGCAGTGATTCACACATTCTTTAAAATGGTATCAGGAGCATGAAACTATTTCCAACATGCACTTAAAAGAATGTATAGGCTAGTCGTTCTTGTGGGTAGCCCCCATAGCAACCGTATGAGTATAACTTTAGAGGACATTCCTTTTTTTAAAAAAAAATTAAATATGATTTGATTGATTGATTGGTTTTTTCAAAAATTTGTAATAGCTTTTGGCAAGCAAAATTGCTGAAACATTTATATTGATCAACCAGTAATCGTCAGGGCAAATAAGTAAATAAGCTTGACGATTTATCCTAGGAGCTTTGTATATGACTTGTTCTAATATTTAGTGTACTGAGACAAGGTTATAAGATTATAAGCAAGTTCCACATAACTGGGGTTCTCAATAGGTTTTAAGGGAATCTCTAACTTGTGCTCTTCATTTGGGAGCCCCCAGGTTGGAGAAAACTCTAACTATAGCATCTTGATACCACTGACATCCATGTTGTGTAATCCTGGGATTTATAGTTTGGTGAAATGTTAAGAATTCTCTGTCAGAGGGTTTTTACACTGCAGTTCAGAGGAGAGGGGCAGAGAGTTCTAAGCACCGTCCTAAGTAATAATAATTTATGTTAAAAATTGTATTCTTTTAAAGTTTCCTTTCAAAACATCACTTCTTACCAAACTTTAACCACATGAAACTATGTACATGTAAAAGCATTTAGGTTGCGCATATGATATTGTAATTTAAAGGTATAATTTTAATTTTGCTAGTTGTTTATTGGCACTGCTATTGTCATTACATTCAATGATATATGGAAATTACAATTTATGAGTGACATTACTACAAAAAACATAACTAAAAGGATTCTGTATGGTGTGGTAGGGGAGGAAGTCAATGGGGAGTGAAACCATGAATTCCCACACCGCCACCAGTGATGCCACCCCTACTGATGCCACTGAGTGCTGTAGACTATATTTCAGGGGAAGGAATGAGCAAAACCATTCTGAGTATTCCTTGTCTAAGAAATCCCTATGAAATTCATGGGGTCGCCATAAATCAACAGGCAACTGGAAGGCACATTTTAAGTACACATAGCTCTGTAACTGGCAACTGATGGACTAGCTAGGAGCACTATGCCATGTGTGCTGTGGTTACAATATTTTGTCTGTATGACCCTACTCTAAGTGCTGCAGGTGTGCTGCAAAAAAGGGGGTTGGTGTACTCTTGCAGCACACCTGCAAGAGACTTTGTAAAATTACTTTTAAGAAGAACGAATACTATGACTATATATACAAGGCCCATAGCGTGATCATAATTAACTGTGCTCACTTGTGGATGACTCTGGCATCTCATTATATTTGTTCTTCTTAAAAGCTTCCAGCCTCTGCTCCATTCACACAAGGAATCTCCATTTGTGGAAGGTGTGGTGTGAACAGGGAAAGCTGTCTTTCTGTGATGGATGCTTTGGTCAGACCCAAAGACATTCACCAGTCCAGAAAAAGTTTGTGGTGAGTCCCATTGAGCGCAATAAGTGTTTTGTTCATTCCCCCCCCCCCCCCCCATGATTACAACAAGGTTTAGGTAAAACTTGGGAAAGTTAGATTTGTGGACTACAACCCCCACAATCCCCACCTGACATGACCAGTGGGTTCTGGGAGTTGTAGTCCAAAAAATGTAAAAACCAAACCAGGCTCTGGGCTTAAACCTCACTCCTAACTGCTGTTAGGAGGCACAGTGATTTGGGATGAAACTATCCAGAGAAGGCCTCTTTGTTGTTGTTTTGTGATTGCCAGTTCACATGAATACTAAGGCAGTTGTTACCTTGACAATGACAATGTGGAAGACCCTGGACAGAGAGCATTCTTCAAGTCCCCTTTGTAATTCTCCATTGAGATTGAGAGCTGCATGTCAAGGCCACTTTCTGTTTGAGAAAGGCTGCATTCTCTGTCATAGGAAGCTGATCTCTGACCTGTAGCCCTTGCCTATATTCCTGTTCTCCCCCTCCCTCTCTAATTTGTTGTAGGACAAGTATTGGCAGCTTATTAAAGTAGCATCAATCAAGTGCAGCTCTAAAAGGAGTGATGGCTAGCTGTGTTCCAGCATGCTTCTTCCAAACAAAGGCCATGCAGGGAGGAAATGAGAAAGGCAGATAGATAGTAAAGCAGTGATGTCCTGTAGGGAATAAGCTGAAAACCTTCCAGATATCAAATCTTATAAACTAGTTGTTTGTCTGCCATCTATCTATCTATCTATCTATCTATCTATCACAGGACAGGGGATTTTTGACCCTTCTAATTTTTTCAATTACAACTCCCACAATCTTTTACCATTACCATACTGTATGGTGATGATAGAAATCTAGACTGCAAGGTTTTAAAATTTCCAGTCTTTTTTCAGTTGTTGATTATTAGAAGGGCTATATTAGTGGACAAATTAAATCAATTCTTATTTGGCGTGAAGAGTAAAGCACTACTGCATTGCATTTTAATTCTTTAAAAATCCTTGATGGTTTGTAAGCTATCACGGCAATAGCTTTTTTATCTCAATAATATTGTGGCATATCTCTCTCTCTCTCTCTCCCCCCCCCTCTCTCTCTCCCACACACACACACACACACACGTGTGAGGGGGAATTGTTTTTGACACTATGGGTAACCTGCACATCAAGAAACCAGAATTGTTTACAACTCTCTGTTGAATATATCCTAATCTACTTGCCTTCTATGATGCATGAAGTTGATCTTCAGAAGGAAAGAGACAGTCTGAGAATGGGAGCAATTTAGCATATACTCCCAATCATGGCAGGACTGAAATCAATATATGTTAAAGGAAGATTACAAATAAATACAATAGTCCACTGATGGAGATAATATATTCTTGTAAGAACCAATATGGTGTTGTAGTTGAGTGTTGGACTACAGCACTGGGAGACCAGGGTTTGAATCCTGCTCAGCCTTTGAAACCCACTAGGTGACCTTGGGCAAGTCACACTCTCTCAAGCCTCAGAGGAAAGTAATGCCTAGGAAGTCAGAGGTGGCTAGATATATGTAACGAGAGAGTATATTCTTGTTGATAGTACAGAGTCATAGTGTGCATCTATGTTTTAGAAATGATGTAGTTTGACACTACATTAAGTACTGTTATTCCATCCTATGGAATCCTGGCATTTATAGTTTTGCAAAATCTTTAGCCAAAACATGCTGATGCCTCACTACAAATCATACAAAACTACAAATCCCAGGATTCTGTAGGATGGAGCCATGGCAGTTCAAGTAGTGTGAAGCTGCATTACTTCTACAGTGTAGATGCACCCATAGAGAATCATAGTGAGTATGTGTTATATCTGGATTTTTTTCATATATTTAAAAAAAATCAGAAAAGTAAAAAGTAAATATAGCAAAAAAGGTAGTTGGGGAGGAAACTCTGGTTGAAGAAACAAAAGCACAGACATGATGTTTATTGGGTCAATAGAGTTGCAGACAGCATGCAAAAGGCCTTGATAGTTAAAATTTGAAAGGGTGCTTAATCAAATGGAGAAAGAGCAAGAGTGTGAGCCAAGGTGTTAAAGAATCAGGTGATCCTGCAAGTCTGTAGGGGAATCTGAACCCCAGGTATATGCGGATTAAAGATGTAGCAAAAGGGCAATAAATATTGATACTACCCTTTTGTAATATCACCCCATGGGAAAGAATCTTTGCTGGATGTTCAGGCCTGAGAACAACTGGGACTGGGAGAGCTGTTTTGACAGCAAACAATACAGAAGCGCCTGAAAGAATTATACGTTCTGCAAGCAAACCGGAACACAAGGGCAGTGGCACTTCTAGCCTGGGAACAGCAGGCTCTTGGAGGTTTTCAAGAGCCTGAAACATAACCCTTTTATATAGATTCAACTAAAAAGAGACAGCTGGTTCAGCATTTATGTCTTAAAATAAGGAATAATAGTTTTCAGAGGAGAATTAAGGGAAACAAAACAAAACAAATCCCAGTAGCTTGGTGGTGTTTTGTTTTTAACTCAAAGGTGTCTATAACCAATGAAAAAAGAAGAAAATAGTTCTGGTTCCCAAGGCTCTTATGGCAAATATGATGCAGGCGAAGAATTAGATACCCCAAAGAGATTCCTGGCTCACCTGGGAATGAGTCCCATTGAACTCAATAGGGCTTACCTCTGACTTGAGTACTTAGCATTAAGTACTGTATTAAACTTGAGGATGCAATTTCTATGCTTCCCAAAGTTGGACGCTTAATTTGCATTTAGATAGCTGAAGTGAGAGGGCTGGAAGGTTATAACCTATACAAAATAAAACATGTCATAGTCCTTTGGCTGCTTTCAGTTGGACTATGTTCAAAGTATAACTATGCATAAAATGAAGATTTCCAGAACATACACAAAAAGTTGATGTGGAGCAGTAGTTTTAGAGTTAGACTGAGACTTGGAAAAGCCAGGTTCAAGGCCTCAATGAGCCATGAAAATCGCTGTGTGACCTTTGGGCCAATCACCCCTTTTCAGCCTGACCTACTTCACATGGTTTGTTTGGCGATAAAGTTGAGGGGAGGAGAATCAAGTATGTTTCCTGAACTCTGGAAGAAAGGCTAAGCAGTCATGTAATTCATGCATATAATTACAAATCTTTTCAGTGTCCCATTGAAGTCAGGTACATGTACATAGCAGGAGTGGGAAATCTGTTCTTCCACAGATGCCATTGAGCTACAGCTCCCACCATCCCTGGCAATTGCTCACGGGGACTGGTCACTGGAGCTGATGGGTATATGAATCTAACAACTTTTGGAGGGGCACAAGTTCCCTACCCCTGGTGTTTAGTGTTGCAGCCTTAGCCTTAGCTACACTGGTAGTATAAGTATCAGTCTGTACTACAGTACAGTGAAACCAAAATGGACCTTTTCGTATATTTACTTTTTTTCAACCACTTTGTGGAAGGATTCTACTCAGTTATAGAAGTTGTTGTTGTTGTTGTTGTTGTTGTTGTTGTGTGCTTTCAAGTCATCTCTGACTTATGCTGACCCTAAGCTGAATCTGTCATGAGGTTTTCTTGGCAAGATTTGTTCAGAGGAGGTTTGCTCTTGCCTTCCCCTGAAGCTGAGAGCATGTGACTTGTGCAAGGTCACCCAGTGGATTCATAGACAAGCTGGGTATTGAACCCTGGTCTCCAGAGTCATAGTCCAACACTCAAACCACTAAAACTCTGGCACGTGTGCCAGAGGGGTCACTCAGAGCCCTCTCTGTGGGCACACATGCTGTTGACTTAGCACAGAGTGTGCCAGAGTTTCTTACTAGAAAGCCAGAGGGATGTGGCACTTTGCAATAAATAAATGGGGTCTGGGTTGCAGTTTGGGCACTCAGTCTGTAAAAGGTTCACCATCACTGCAAGCTATGCTGGCTCTCTTTACTAGAACTGTATTCAGGAGTAGCCATGTTTTGCTGTGCAGCAAAATACAACAAATTCCACAATCCACAATCAGCAATACTTTTATTGGGCTAGCACTAGTAACACTTGTTTGTTAGTTAGTTAGGTTGAATTTGTATTTTAATCCACAGTTACTAGTAACAGAAACATATTTTTGAAATCCACCACCTTACAGTTGCATGTTGTGATAATAAATAGTGTATAGCTGTTATGATGTGATAATAGTATATAGCTAAATAGTAAATTCTGAAATAGAATTATTCCATCTGTCTTATCTCTCAATTATTTTTAATGTAACAAGTCACCAGAGGTACACACAGACACACAAGACTATAGTTTAGGATAGCAAATCTTTAGTCCTCCAAATGTTTTGACTTCCCATGGAGAAGCCTTGTCATTAGAGAAAGTGAAGTTTCCAATTGCTGGTTTTGGATGGCATGAAAGGGCACCAAATTGTATGTTAATTTACATAGGTTCTATGGGATTTTGTTTGGCTAGTGAATGCTGTTGATGGGACAGATGGGATTTCTGCCTCATGTATCAAAATAACTTGAATTATGTTGTGTACTATACACCTTAATTTGAGTAAGTGGGGAAGAAGCGCACTGATGCGTACAATGTTTTCCACTGATCCACATGTGAAAAAGGGACAATAGGGGCTAGGCAATCTAGCAGTCAGTTATACAAACTAAAAAGTTTGGGTACCAGGGAATGGAAATAACCTCTTGTTTGCAACTTGCTTTCCCCTGCCCACTCCACTGCTGCCCAAGTGGGATGTGTAATGTCCTGTAAAAGACAGAGATTGAAAGACATAGGTTTTGTTTGTTTGTTTATTTTTTGTTTTTTTGGTGTATAACATCCAGAGGTTTGGTTTATAACATTGATGCTGACTGTGGGATTCTGGTAGTTATCATCCTTTTTTAAAAAAACAAAATCTTTTCCAAGCTGCTATTTGGGTACATAAGTTTGAGCATGCCTAGGTGCAAATGGGTGGAGAGAAGGAAAAATGTTAAACTCCTCTGCTGTGCCCATAGTGCTGTTGATTGATATTTTGTTTTCTCAGAATAGTTGTGTTTAATGTAAAGTTGTATTGAATGCAAATATTGTTCAGCCCACCTAAAAAGACATTCCTAAACACAACTGAGAAGTAAATGTCACTGAGCCCAGCATAAACACACTGCCCCATGTATATCTTTCTTGTCCCTATGGCACATCCATCTGACATACACAGGCCATCTGATCATTTCCATGCCATAGAACTATAGATCTGGATAGGGCCTTATGGGCTATTGAGTTAAACTCCCAGCTCAGTGCAAGATCTTCAGGTAAAGTATCTGTGGAAGGTAGCCGTTCAGCTCTTTTTGAAGACGTCCAAAGAAGAAAGCCTTAACTCTAGGCAATTTGTTCCATTTCCAAGAACCCTATCCCATGGGGTTAAAACAGCGGCTTACCTTTCCTGAACGCAGTGCTAATTCAGAATTCAGTGCTAATTCAGGAGGCAGCTGGGTCCTTTCACACAGAAATTGCTGCTGAATCGCCTCCCAGGTCCGTTCCGGATGCAGACCAGGTCCTTTAAGCTGCTTCTGTGGTCCCTTTTCGAAAACGGAAGCTTCTGACTTCTAAACATTGCTGAAGTGGCTTAGATGTCCCAGGATGCATCCAAGATGGACCCGGGTGGTGATTCAGTGGCAATTTCTGTGTGATAGGGCCCGGCTGCCTCCCAAACTAGCACTGAATTTGGGAAATTTAACCCCATGCAATAGGGTTCCAAGCCATTTCTACTGTCAAGAAGTGCCTTTTAATGTTCAGTCAAAATCTGCTCTCAAATCATTAGAGCTGGTCCTACCAGCAGGGCCTGCTCCCTCTTCTCTGTGACAGCTCTTAAGGTTTTTAGATAGAGTGCAGTCATGTCACCCCTCTCTGTCTTTAATTCGCCAAGTTGAACAAGCACAGGTCCTTCAACCTTTCCTCCAATGTTTTGTTCTCCATATCTCTTATCATCCTTGTTGCCCTTCTCTGAACCTGCTCCAACTTGACTACAGTTGGCCCTCCACATTTGTGGCTTTGACTTTTGTGGCTTTGATTATTCATGGATTTCATTAATATGTTTTCTCTAGGATTTTCTAAGTGCTCCAACACAACTCTGCCAGAAGTTGACCTCCAGAAAAACTCTGCCAGACGGTGACCTTCTGCATAGAGTTGTGCTGATGGGCCTAGATTTCTAGAGAGGTGTTCTCTCAGGTTTAAAAAAAGTGTTTTAATTGATGGGGTTTTTTTTCACTTTCATGGGGGTCCTGCACCCCTAACCCCAGTGCATGTAGTGGGCCCAGTGTATATCCTTCAAATGATAGTGTCAAATGCCAGTTTTTGCCTAATGGCACAATTGATCCAGTTTTCCAAAGGAAGTTGCTTTCCTGGTGCAGGGGACAAACATGTCCCAAGACATTTTGCTCCTTGTGGAAACAGAGATAGTACTTTCCCTCTCTGTTCCACATACAGAAGCCAGCTGCACTAGCAGTTGAATCTAACTTCAATCATTATGTGGGGACAGTTTCCTTTACCGAAAGAAGGCTAAATGATTTGGTGCAGAGTTGTTCAAGTGGCATGCACAACTCTGACTTCTAACAGAAGTTGAACAGCCACAAAACTACCACTGCTGTCCAACTCCCAGTATCTTTTCCCTAAAGCATTAGCTTGAGACTTCCTAGTGATAAGAGCTAGCCATCAGTTACTAACATCTTTTCTGTGAACTAGACTCCTGACTCACTGCATGATGTCAACACAATAATTCACCATGTTGCATTGGCCCAGTGACTCAAGCATCTTATTCAAAATAATTTATTGTCATTGCAAAGCAGAGAAGTCTTAAGACTCCACAGAACTTTGATATTCTGCCACTGTACTTTATCTTGGTTATTAAAAGTTGTACTTGACATTGGCATAATCTTTATAAATATATAAAGTCAAAAAGAAGTATTTTAAATGCACAGATGAAACTTCCTTAGGCAATTGTAATATTCAGTGGAAACTTTTGGCACACCTCGAGTTTAAGTTGAGGAATGCAGCAAAAACAGATGTTGTCTGACATAAGCAATCATTATCTTTCACTTTGATGGATGCTGGTTCAATCTGTCTTTTTACACAGTAGCAAAAAGATGTTAGTGACGGAAAATAGATGAGGTGCTTAATGGGAGCTCATAGGTAACAGTGCCCTGTGCTTTTTTGCCTTTTACAAATGGTATTTTTAATGGTCTCTGCTGTTGCACCATTAAATTTTAAATTGGGATGCATTTTATATTATACTATCAATAAGTGCATATTCCCATTAATGGGTTTTTAATGAGTTCATGATAAAAATTAATGGCTTTTGAAGGCTTTAACAAATACAAACAATCTCATTAACCAAATGAGAAGGGAGGCTGTGCATTGTCCAAAAAGAAAATAAGAGTTACATGAATGAGAGAATATAAATTACAAAGTCAAAGTCAAAGTTTGGATGAAAGGCTAGCACTGAAATTTCCATAGAGCTTATCCTAAACTACCTCACAAACAGTTTGACACCACTTTAACTGCCATGATTCCATATGACAGAATCCTGGAATTTGTAGTTTTGTGAGGTACCAGCACTCTTTGGCAGAGAAGACTAAAGACCTCATAAAACTACAAATCCATAGAATGGATCTAAAGCACTTATAGTGGTGTCAAACTGCACTATTTCTACAATGCAGATGCTCCCTAAGACATTTTGTTGCCCGAGGCAGAGCAGTAAATATATCCTCCAACCACACAAAGTCATGGTACATAGTACCCAACACTGGTCAAATTGGTAAGACATCAGAGCCACAAAAACTCTTATGCAAGTTTTCTATTCTCTGGAAGTCAAAACAGAGCAACAAATAATTTACTATTTTGCTGCCCTCATAAGAGACCTAAAACCTGCTGCCTGAGGTAGCTGCCTTACTCTGTCTAATGGCAGAGCTGGCTCTGCTCATACAGTTGCTTTGATTATAAATGAACTAAAAATCTTTAAGCAGATTGTAAATGAACTAAGAATTTTAAGCAGATTGTAAGGCCTGTTTCACATATATAGGCATTAATCAAAGGTTTGCCATTATCTGTTGCCTGGCACAGTTACTTAGCACAAACACTACTATCTATGCTCTTTAAGGAAGTTTCAGCACTTTGGCTGAGATCCAAAGTGTTACTTAAAGGAATACTTAATGGCTTGGGCATGTCCAATGGTAAAAATACAAACAGGTATACTGTACAACTGATATAAATTTGTGAAGTGTATACATGGAAAATCGCATTGCCACTAGATCCTGTTTCCAGAACAACTGTTTCATTGGATTCCACTGTCAAGGTATTGCCACACCTGAGAGAAAGATAAAACTGAGGAAACTACATGTCAAAAACTGTGAATTGCTATTTTCAGAGAGCAAGTTTAAGAGTCAGAATAATGCCTTCATAAATGAAAAATTATGATTGCTGGAACAATAGTATTTTCCAATGTGTAAGCCAGGTATGAGTTTTCATTTCATCTGACAGATCTTATAATTCTGATGATGTGAATCCAGGGGCCCTTTCACACTATCTAATTATAGCACTATGAGTCCACTTCAACTATTTTAGGAGATTATCAGATGGGGGAAATCAGAGAAGAAAAAAACATACTCTTGGCAAAGTCACTCGATTGTGCTGAAGATTTTCAGATGACATCACACTTATTCAGGACTTAACCCGTGAAGATCAGGGAATGCTCCAGCAACAGCCTATTCCTGGGACTTTCCCATTAATGGTTTGTTGCTGGAGCATTCCTGGATTTAAATGGGTTAAGTCCTGGATAAGCACGACGTATCTGAAAATCTTCAGTGCAATCCCGTGACTTTGCCAGGAGTATGCCTTTTACTCCTGGCTCCCCCCCCATCTGATAATCTCCATAGCAACACTCTATGGAATCCTGGAGTTTGCATTTGGTGAGGGGCATTTTGACTTCTCAAGCTGGCAGCTCTAGTGCCTTACTGAACTACAACCCTCACAATTACATTGGACACAGCCAAAGCACTTCAAGTGGAATCACAGTGCCTAAACTGTGCAGTGTAAAAAGGCCCAGGACAATACAGAGGGCATGCTTATCAAATCTGCAGATGACACCAAACTAGGAGGAGTAGCTAATACTCCAGAGGACAGACAGGATCAAAATTCAAAATGACCTTAATACATTAGAAAGCTGGGTCAATGCTAACAAAATGAATTTCAACACAGAGAAATGTGAGGTACTGCCCCTAAGGCAAACAAAAAACATGAAATGCATAGATATAGCATGTGGGACACCTGGCTTAATGAGACTACATGTGAAAGGCATATAGGAGTCCTAATAGACCACAGGTTAACTATGACCTGTTACAGACTGCCAAAATAAAACTGTTTCAGGTCTCTTTGGAGGTATGCTGTTTAAATGATGCATGCATCCGAAGAATCTGGAAGCTGCACCAAAGCTGCACTCCAGTGCTTAGGAATGGAGGGTGGCTTTGGCGCGACCTCCGGACTCTTAGGACCCATGTATCATTTAAATAGCATACCTCCAAAGAGACCCGAAGCAGCTTTATTTTGGCAGTCTGTAACAGGCCTATAAGTCAACAGTATGATGCAGCAGCTAAAAAGGCCAGTGTAATTCTAGGCTGCATCAATAGAAGTATAGTGCCTTGGTCAGAATACTGTGTCCAGTTCTAGGCACCTCAGTTAAAAAGGATATTGAAAAATTGGAGCGTGTCCAGAGGGGGGTGACTAAAATGGTGAAGGGTCTGGAAACCATGCCTTATGAGGAAAGACTTAGGGAGCTGGGCATGTTTAGCCTGGAGAACAGATTCACAAATATATAAATTCCAAAAACAAGCCTTGATCGTGCCATTTTATATAAGGGACACAATTTTACTAGCCATTGTATTTAATGGAACTTGGACATCCATGGATTTTGGTATCCATGGAGGGTCCTGGAACCAAATCGCAATAGATAGCAAGAGCTCACTGTATTGTCATTCGTACATATAATTCTCCAAGAGCCAAACCTTATTTAACCAAATTGGCACCAAGTATTGTTGGGATATAGCAACTTCGCATGCTGAAACCTTCTAGTAATGCATATCTATGGTAGTTTATTGTTTACTCACAGCCCCTCCTCCATTTCTTGTTTACCCAAGAGCACACCTTGCTTGTTGTCCCTGAGAGAAGGAGCCACCATTATCTCTCTCTCTTGCCCTCTCCTTGCTCAGGAGAAGGTGCCTTCCTTGCATACTGAGAAGAAACTTGTCTAAGATGTATGTAACCTACTTTTGCTTACTTTATTTTTCCTGCAACATGAAGCTAGACCTGTGTGTTACTTCATACTACATATTTTTGTAAGTAAACTTGTTTTATTATTCACTTTAACCAAGTGACTGTGTTTTATTGGGGACACGTGGGACTGGGAGATATAGTGGACCTAGTTTTCCTGCTCGCTTATATTCCTCTGTGTTTTACTCTGCTAGTGAGATGAAACAATCTCTCCCACTTTCCTGAGTTTCTAGCAGTTCTCAAGAAAGTGATAATTCCAACAAGTATGTAAAAAGGAGAAGCATCAACAGAGTTGAGGGGAATCTATGTTTTGCACACATGCAAAAGTATCTTTAGAAAATAAACCCTCCTAGAAGGGCATACAACCCCAAAACAGACCAATGAATATTGAGAATGCTCAGTGGACCTAAAATCCTGGTGGACAATTGGACCATGGCTAGCTTCCTCACATCCAAGATAAGAAGCACAACATCCCACTCTGCAACTTTCTGTTGTAGGTCCTACTTTTGAAACACACATACAGAAATATATTGTTTGCTTGCTTGTCCATTTATCATGTGTACAGTGTACAAAGAAAATCAACTGAAATACTGTTATTGTTTTGAGTTTAAAATGTAAAATTATAGATTCTATAGTATGGAACATCACAAGATACTGCATTTGGGTGGCATTGATGTCACTTTGACATTGTAACTAGGTCCTTATTTATTCTTGGCACATGAAAATATAATATTCAGTACAGCCAAGTTTTTTACGGTTTATGGTAAAGGCAAGACTGAAAAGCCAATGAAGTGTGACTGACTGGAATTTGAAACTGACTAGACAAATATTTTGTAGATGAAACAGCAAGCCCATGGATAGAAGGCATATGGCAAAGGGATCTAAGTGTTGTTGTGTGCCTTCAGGTTGTTTCCTACTCATGGTGACCTTAAGGTGAACCTATCAAGGGGTTTTCTTGACAAGCTTTATTCAGAGTGGGTTTGCCATTGCCTTCATCGGAAGCTGAGAAGGTGTGGAAACCCAGGGGGTTTCCATGGCTAAGCAAGGATTTGAATACTGCTCCCACAATGTCCTGGTTCAATGCACAAACCACTATATCATGCTAGCTCTCAATCTAGGTGGACAACTGGGGAACTGTGTTCAGACTGAAACAGTGACTATGAAGTCCAGTAAGTTTTAAGTTTCTGAGGGTGCATTTTCGTATTCAAGATTTGCCAGCTAAAGGGCCATAGGAATTGATAGATTCCCCATGATGTTGCCAGAATGCAATATGCACTACTGTATTTTCCTTTTTTGAAAAACTCACTGGCAGAACGGCTAAAAAAAGTTGAAGTCATGGGTAAGAAGATGGTGGAATACCCTTACCCCATATTTTATACTCCTTGGTCTGTGTTCTAACCTCTAATCTTGGCTGCTTGACAAAAGAGTGTTCCCTGCCCCTGAACTAGCCCTTGAACCTGGGCCGGGGATGACATCTTGAGCCTGG
Organism: Sceloporus undulatus; assembly: GCF_019175285.1. Lineage (NCBI taxonomy): Eukaryota > Metazoa > Chordata > Lepidosauria > Squamata > Phrynosomatidae > Sceloporus > Sceloporus undulatus. The sequence goes on from NC_056524.1 coordinate 181,180,472, forward strand.
GCCGGGGATGACATCTTGGAGGGCGGAGCTCCAATTGAGGTTGTGTGGGGCAGGGGGAGGTATGGCGGTGGGAGAAGGGGCTTGCGTTCCAGGGGAAGGCGAGATAGATGCATCATATCTATCCCGCCTTCCTGTCCCCCTCCCAACCTAAAGAACCTGAGGGTCTCTCCAACCGTGCCATAAACCCTGTCGCTGCTCCTGTGCAATGCCAGGTCTATTAATAACAAGGCCCACATCCTCCAGGACCTCCTGGAGGACTCTAAGTGTGACCTGGCTTGCATTACCGAGACCTGGTTGGGGCCTGAGGGGGATGCTGTGTGGGCTCAGGCCCTGCCTGCCGGGTACTCGGTGAAGGACCAGCGCAGGTTAGGTGGGCGGGGGGGGGGTGTGGCCTTGGTACATAAGAACACCGTGTCCCTCACCAGGAACCACATTTGACAGACCTCCTATATCGAGTGTATTTACCTGACCCTAAAGGCTAGGGACAGTCTGGGGATTCTGTTAGTGTATCGGCCACCCCGTGCATTAGCGGACTCCCTTAACGAGCTGACACAGCTGGTTGCTGAGCTGATGTTGGAGACGCCCAGGCTTCTTGTCCTGGGCGACTTCAACATCTCCCTCACGGCCAGCTATGTTCCATCCGGTGCGGCTCGGGAATTCATGGAGACCATGGCGGCCATGGGCCTGTCCCAGCTGATACAGGGTCCTACGCATTGTGCGGGTAATACTCTCGATTTGGTCTTCTGTTCGGAGGCGGAAAATCCGTGGGCGGAAATAGCTAATATTTCCCCCTTGTCATGGACGGATCATTTCCTGGTAGAGGTGAAAATCAAGGCTTCTACCCAGATCCCCCCCGGGGGTGGTGGACCAGTTAGGATGGTCCACCCTCGAAAGCTGATGGAACCTGAGAGGTTCTTAGAGGGGCTCACGGTTGGAAATGACGGCGACTCTGTTGATGCCCTCACCGGTATTTGGAATACCGGTCTTTCCGGGGCTATACACAGAATCGCTCCCAAGTGCCCTCTCAGGCCCGCTTCCAAACGTAAGCCCTGGTATACGGAAGATCTCCGGGCGAGGAAGCGGGTTCTGCGACGGCTAGAGTACCGTTGGCGGAAACACCTTTACTTACACGACAAGACTCTCCTAGACCAACTGTTAAAGGACTACGGAGAGGCAATACGAGCAACAAAGAATTCGTTCTATGGTGCTCGTATTGCGTCCGCAGAGTCGCGTCCGGCAGAGTTGTTCAGGGTGGTCAGGGAGCTAACTCAGCTCCCTTCTGCCCTGAACCAGATCCTTGAACCTTCTAAGGCCTGCTGCGACCTGTTTAACGACTTTTTTGTGGATAAAACTTCTCGTATAAGTGAAGGTCTGAACGCCGACATTATGGCAGAACCTAGGGTAGAAGTGTCCAGAGCCTCCGTGGACTATGTTACACTGGATCAGTTTGAGTTGGTGAGTACCGAGGATGTGGACAAGATCCTCGGAAGTGTTCGGAAAACAACCTGCTCCCTTGATCCCTGCCCCTCGTGGTTAGCGGCCCAGGGGGGACCGGTGGTAACGTCATTGTTACACCGGATAATTAACACCTCTTTGAGGGATGGGCAATTTCCATCGGATCTTAAATTGGCCATAGTAAAACCGATCCTAAAAAAGCCCTCCCTCGACCCCCTGGTTCATAATAATTATCGGCCTGTTTCGCTGCTACCATTCTTGGGGAAGGTGATCGAGAGGGCGGTTGCGATCCAGCTTCAGGCGGTCTTGGATGAAACGGATTATCTGGACCCATTTCAAACTGGCTTTCGGGCGGGTCACGGGGTTGAGACGGCCATGGTCGCCTTGGTCGATGATCTCCGTCTGAGCATTGACAGGGGAAGCGTGTCCCTGCTGGTGCTCTTGGACATCTCAGCGGCTTTCGATACCATAGACCATGGTATCCTTCTGGGGCGCCTGGTTGAGGTGGGAATCGGGGGCACTGCGCTCCAGTGGTTCCGTTCCTACCTCTCCGGGAGGTCCCAGATGGTGCAGCTGGGAGACGTGTGCTCCAGCGAGCGGGCCCTTAAAACTGGGGTCCCTCAAGGAGCCATTCTGTCTCCCATGCTATTTAACATTTACATGAAACCGCTGGGAGAGATCATCCGGAGACATGGGGCGCGGGGTTATCAGTACGCTGATGACACCCAAATCATTTTCTCTATGTCTCCGACTGATGCAGTGACTGGGGATGGCGTCTCTCCTCTCGTGGCCTGTCTGGAGTCAGTAATGGGCTGGATGAGGGAAAACCGACTCAAATTGAATCCAGAGATCAGGGCGGCTTACAGTAGTGCAACGAGTGCAAACAAAATACAGGAGTTAAAAACATATAAACAGCAATAACAACAGTCTAAAAAATAACACTTTTAGTGCAGAGCAGGCATTACAACAGTGTCTGATAAAGATTTTATTTATTATATTATTATTTAACCTTGCTATATCGGTGCTGTCCTGTGTGGACTCTTCTTCCTCTCTTTGGTGTTCAAAATGCCATGTGGAGATTTGAACCGCTACCTGTAAGGACTTATAGTAGTGCAATCACGGCTGGCTGAAGCATGAATGTGGCATCATCTTGCATATTGTAACACCAGAAGTGTGCTGTGGTTGGGTCTTCATCATTAATTTATTGATTATGTCTGTGTGTGAGAGTTGTGTGGGTAATCTCTGAAGAGGTTTGCATCTAAGCATGTCAGTTCAGACATGTGAGAGAGATGTTTCTCCTCTTTTCCATCCAGGCTGAGCTTTCTTGGCCTTCCCCAACTTTGAAATTGTTTTTTTCTTGGGTCGTAAAGTCAGCTTCAGCTTGTGACTGTCATGTGAATGAGAGATCTCAATGAGTTCCAGTTATCAATAGCCCTGCAAATATATTGCAGATTCAGAGCAAGTTCTACCTGTAATGTAATCTTAATTGCTTCCTACTGCCTTCCCAGCTTTATCTATTCCAATACCTCAAGTCAGTTCATGATGTGTCCAAAGTATGTTAACCTCAGTTCAATAATCTTCTAATGAGAACTCAGTCTGTATTTGTTTTTGGATCCACTGGTGGTCTGCCACTGTTTGGCCCTTCATGGTATCCAAAGAACTCTCTTCCAGCACCATATTTCAGATAAGTTTTTTCTTCTTGTTGTCATCTTTCTTAACTGCCCAGTTTTCACCACATACCCACACAGTGGAAATACTATGGCATGGATGATTCTGGCTTTGCTATTTAATTATCTGCCTATTTGTCTGTCTGTCTGTATTTAAGTATTTCTGTATTGCCTCAAGGGCTCCTCTGGTGAACAAATAATAACCCATGTGGAAGGGCAGACAACCCCAAAACAGACCAGTTAGTACTGAGAGTGACAGTTAAAGACAGACAAAGGCTTTCATGGCTGGCATCCATAATTTTTTGTGGGTTTTTCAGGCTATGTGGCCATGTTTTAGAAGAGTTTGTTCCTGACTTTTTGCCAGCATTTGTGGCTAGCATTGTTAGAGAATGCTGGCCTTCTTCTAGACATGGCTCAGAAAAGGCTGTGATCCTACTGACCTATAGCACTTCTGTCTTGTCCACATCCAGTCCTTTACTGAATCCAGACAATGATTCAGTGCTACCACAGCCTCATTGGCATCAGTTGTAAAGGAGATAGAACTCCATTCCAAAACTCCAAGTGACCTCTCCTAGCAACTTAGATGTTGAAAAGCATAGTAAAAAGTATTGAACCCAACAGGCCAATGGCCAAAAGGCTGAACAACAGTCCCCCAGCACCATTCTCTGGGAACATTCAGCCAAGAAAGACTGGAATTATTGCAAAGCAATGACCCCAAGTCCCCTATTAGCCAAATGAGCCAGAAGGATATGAAGATCTTTACACCGGAGAATCTTACCTTGTTCCTTCATAGCTTCCCTTCCAAGTCTTAATCTTCTGGTTTCTTAATCTACAGTTTTCACTTTCACTGATGATTGAGCCAAGGTACAGATAATCTTTGTTTCTATGTCTCCATCATGTGCTGTCACTGCCCAATCTGGCAGTTTTAGTCTGATCCATCAGCACAAGCCTGTCTGAGTTGGGAGACCCGACCCTTAGCAATCCTCAGCAGAGTCTCTTGGTTCCTAGGAGCACAAAATCCCACCACCATAGAAAGGTAACACCACCCGTGGGTTCCTCAGCCTAGTGTGTGTGTTGGACTACAACTTCCATCATCACCAGTCAAGCACAAACATTGTCTGAGAAAATGATGGGGCTTGGATGTAACACATTCAAAGTGTAACTAATTAGAGTAGGCCATCATATAAGAGAAAGCCAGTGTGGCCTAGTGGTTTGAATGCTGGACTACAACTCTAGAAACCAAGATTTCACTCTCCACTGAGTCATGGAAACCCACTTGATTACTTTGGGCAAGTCACGCTCTCTCTTCATCAGAGGAAGGCAAAAGTAAATCCCCTCTGAACAAATCTTGCCAAGAAAACCCCATGATGAAGTCACCTTAGGATCGCTGTAAGTTAGAACCAACTTGAAGGCACACAACAACAACAACATAGGGAAAACAGTGGCTTTTCCACTAGTATAGTGTTATTGTATATAGTATTCTTTTATTCTCATCCTTTGCTCTACCCATTTATTAAATTAATTACCTAATCACAAACAATTATATGATTTTCCTAGAGGGAAAAACAGTGTTTGTGGAAGGTTTCTCCCTTCAGTGCAGAATCTTAGGCGGAAATGTATTCTCCAGGTTTAAAGGAGGTGCTAAAGCATCACAAAGTGAAGACATGTGTGAACTTTTCCTGCACCAGCTTTTAGTGGAGCTATTTAGACAGGTCATTCTGACATCCCCATGAAAAGTAGGAAAAGCCTGCACCACGGAAATTGCCTATGATTAAGGGATAATGTGTAAAGGATGTTTTTACCTATTTTCTGGAGTACTTAGCACATGTTAATTGCCAGCATGAAGATATCAACAACTGATTCCTTTCCCTCCCTGGGCTAAAATTGAAAAAGAACTTACATTTTGACCTCACAAATATAAGGTGATGTCCTTTTGCAATACTGCTAGACAAAAATTGTATCATTAAAAGATATAACCAAATGTTCAGAGTTACACACATTTAATAGCAGTGATTCTCTTTAATATTTAGCAAATTTCCCCTTCTAGTTTGTTACTTATTTATCTGAAATTTTTCAGTATCACCTCCCAGCCCAGAAGGGATTCCAAGGTGATGAACAAATGAAAAAACAATTAGAATAATAGAAAGATAAAAACATTTTTAAAATACAGTAACATACTTTTTTTAAAAAAACTCCTAAACGAATCTAAAAACAACCCTAGAATCCAGTTTTGATTCAATCAAAACAGCAATATCAAATCCTGAATGCCATGAAGAAGAGCACGGTTTTGGATGCCTGATGGAAGCTTAAAAGAAATGGGATCGGCCTAACTTCCTTGGGCAGGGGGTTCCACAGTTGAGGCACTACTACAGAGAAAGCCCTCTTACATGTACTCATCAACCACAGTTTAAAAACTTAAAAACAAAGAAAGGCAACAGTCCAATATTATTTCTATTTTTTCACTAATCATTAAAAAAAGAAAGAAAAAGCTAAGAAATATTAAAATCAAATGGTATAAAATAAGGGTACAATCCTATCCTTACTTTTTTGAGTTTTAACCCCCTAGAATCAATAGAAATGATTTCTAGATGTGATACATGCAGAACTGTGACATAAAGGAGTTAAATCCACTCTGCTAGTATGCCTCTTGCTGCATTCATGTTAAGTATTACTAGCTAATAATAATGTGTAAATACCTTGTGATATTCAATAGTTGTATGATAGATTTATTATGCAAAGGGATCTTGTAGCACCTTTGAGATTAACGGTGAAAGAAGTTGTAGCATTAGCTTTTGTAGACTTGGTCTACTTCCTCAGGTGCAATGGTAATTCATATCAGCCTTTGCTTTTTAGAACTATGAAGTAACCACTAACATGTTGGTGATGTGAAAAGTTTAAGAACATTTTAAATCTGCAATAAAGACCACAATTCAAAAAGGATGTCCAAAGGAGGGCAACTAAAATGGAGAAGGGTCTGGAAACCATGTTCTATGAGGAACGACTTAGGGAGCTGGGGATATTTAGCCTGGAGAAAAGAAGGTTAAGAGGTGATATGATAGCCTTATTTAAATACTTGAAGGAATGTCATAGTGAGGAGGGAGCAAGCTTGTTTTCTACTGCTCCAGAGACTAGGACCCAGAACAATGGATGCAAGCTACAGGAAAAGAGATTCCACCTGAACATTAGTAGGAACTTCCTGAGAGTAAGGGCTGTTCAACAGTGGAACACACTCCCTTGGGGTGTAATGGAGTTTTCTTCCTTGGAGGTCTTTAAACAGAGGTTGGACGGCCATCTGTCAGGGATGCTTTGATTTGGATTTCCTGCATGGCAGGGGGTTGGAGTGGATGGCCCTTGCGGTCTCTTCCAAATCTACAGTTCTGTGATTCTATGAATCTATGAAATCATGTTGCAAATACATGGGGAAGGCAGAAAAGTTCAACTCCAAATTGCATATCCTTTTGCACATAATTAACATGTTTTATGAGACTATTATAGATTCTGAGCCATTATTAACAAACAGCTGTGTATGTATTGGCCAAGTACATATTTTGTCCAGCCCGTGCCACTCAAGAGGCATTATAGTGCCCAAACAGTTGAAGGCTGGCAATCTGAATAAAGTTAATAAATTATATTTATTCAAATAGAAGTGCAATTGCTATCAATGGGAGTTACTTCCAAGAGTGTATAATAGCAGGATGTGCAGCCTGCTCCCAATGCATCTTCATTTTTTTGTTCTCCAGACATTGGTGTAAGCAATTGGGGATAGGTTTGCACCAAATTATTTTAAAATGTTTACAGTAACTTTACCATGTGTTATCTTAATATTTTTAAGATCTCCAGCCAGATTATTTGTTGGTATTAAGTACCTTTAAATTAACTCCAGTTTATGCTGACTCTGTCACAAAGGGTGTTTTTTTTGGCAATATTTATTCAGAAGAGATTTTCCATTGCCTTCTAGACCTGGTCTCCTTGAGTCCTAGACCAGCCCTAACTAGTGTAGTGTAACTACGCTACACTAGTTACATCTTTGCTAGTTTCTGCCTTTTTATATGATTCCAGTGTCAAAGACAAAGTGAAGCATAAACTGAGCTTACTTTGGTCAGATGTTCACCTAAAAACGGCTGAGACAATGCAGATGCTACCAAAACCCCCAGATTGTACAGAATTGCCTTAGATACCACATGCAGACTGCCTATAAATTAAAGTGCTTGGGTTTTTTTACACCAGATATTAATATACTGTAAGGGGAAAAGAGAATATAAAAGTGAAGAAATTGGGCATATAATGCTAATTTTGCCCAATAATGGAGAAGTAAAATAGGGGTATGCAAGTTTTCAGCCTAAGTGCCTCCAGAGATCTGCTTGTGCTGTGCTAATATGACATGAATAATTTTCTGTTTGCAGTAACTGAGTATATATTTTAAAACCAATTATAGAGTAGTGTCTATTGGCCATCCAAAAGGACACAGTAATATATGCAAGATTTCAAGCATGTGACATCAAGGTGGCTGAACGTGGTTAAAGCTGTTCTTATTCAGTTTTGCAACATTCGTTTTGAATCACCCTGTATAGCTGCTGCATCAGCCAACTCTGGGCAAAGATGCTCAGTGCCACTGAAACAACGTAGGCCTTCAGTGACAAACTTGGATAAATGAGTATCTCCATATTATGTACCTGCTTTCTCAAGGGGAAGGCAATCCAATCCAGAACAAACCCAGCTCCAAGATCCAGATACTTCCCATGCATCTGCAGACCCTCAATTTTTTCAGGATTCCACCTAAATTTAGTGGTCCTTATCCAACTCATTACTATCATCTGACCACAGCAACCAAAAATTACTCCCACACACCATGAGCCAACTGTGTCCTACTCATTCTGTAACAATGGCATCAACAAGTCCCATGTGATAAATGTTACTTTATCCTTAAAGTGCCTTGCAAATTTGTCACAGTAGAATTTTTAGGTCTCCCAGATTACAACTACCACGCATTAATTGAATCATCTTTTCATCATGCAGAATGGCTCTGCTGAGCCACAACATGATAATAGTAAAAGAAGCTTGGTTTTCCACCATCACTGCCACATAGTAGCATTCATTGTGAGATTTATGCCACTTTTGCTCAAGGTGTTAACAGCTTTCTTCATTACCCATAATTTTCCAAAATATAAATGAGCTTATTGAGTTCCTCATCGCCAGCAAAGGAGACTTGGGAATATTAACCTCTTCAAGTTGACAAGGCTCTTCCTTCAGTTCATTCTGGAATCCAGTCACAGTAAGTCCATAAAAATTAGATTAAACCAACCCTCTGATACCCATCCCACAATTCCAGACCCTACTGACCACTCCCAGTAGCAAAGACCAAATCCAAAGCACAATCTGCATAAGGAGTTGAGACAGTGGTGCACTGAGACAGCTCCAGGATTGTCACAATGGCTTGAAGTCCCTAGCTGCCCCACGCCCTGGCAGCTTTTGCATAAACATAGAAATCCTCCAGGACAAATGGCTTTGAAGTCTCCCAAACCACACTGGAGTCCACCTCTACCAGTTCGAGTAGGATACTTATGCACAATAGGACAGGGAGTATATCATCAAATCTATGCTATCTCTCAGACCCAACCTTGATCTTTGAATCTAGTCCTGGTGAAGAAATCACTATCACTATCGGTCTCCAGCCTTTCAACCTAATAGTGCATTGAGTGTAGGCAGAAAATTGAACCAGACCTGTATTGCGTATGCCTACACCATGTCTCAGTAACACATAATCATGATAGCCATGATGGTTACTGATACTCCAAAAACTGGATATCTTAAGTTATTAATGTATATTACGGTAGCTCCCAGAATTCTTTCTCTCTCTTTCCCTACCTTAGCTATTGCTTATATCAAATTGATCACCTCTTAGCTAACTTACTTTATTTTCTCCACACTTTTGGTGGGTTTTGTGGAACTTACTCACTTGATGGAGTCCATTTAGCAGCTGCCATTAAAGATAAATGTCTTAGCATATATTTCAGAACTGACTTATATTTTCACATTATAATAGTAAATTAACAATGTAGTATGTGAGCTTACTCCAAAATAGGTCTCTCTGTATTTAGGAGACTACTTCCAAATAGTGTGCATAGGAGTGGCACCTCAGAGCAATACTGAAAACATATATAGAAAGTATTTTGTCTGATGATTTTACAGAAGTGATTCTTCTGTCCTTTTGTTCTTGTCTATTATTTTTTGTTTACAGTGTTTGAAGTGGCAAACATTGACCAAATACTTATCAAACTTGCAAGATACACCTAGATATTCTCATAAAAGGCAAAAAAGTAGTTAACAAGGAGTAAGCTTCTTTTGTTCTCTGTAAACAAGAAATAAAGTGGGGGGAAATTACAATTTTATTTCAAAAGATTCATTTCTTTAAATCAGCACTGAAAACATAAGCCTAATATTTATCTTTGAATCCTCTACATGCAAAGGCCCACTCCTTTTCCTTGACCTTATTTCCGGCCATTGGTTAGAATTAAGACGTTTTCCATTCAGTCTAATAGCCATATAGTATAACCCTTGCTGTGAACAACTGCCTTTTAATGCATTTCTTTGTAGAAAGCACTACTCCTGGGAACTCTGATCTCTGCTTCAAGATGGGTCATTTACAAATTTCCTTTTGTCTGACCTAAGGGATACCTCAACCCATACTTCCCCAGCCCCCACTTTTCTGTTATACTTCCGTCCTCTTCAAAGACGGCACAGGTGGTTTTGCATTTGAAAACCAGGTGTCTAAAGTTGGAGGCAACAGCTGAAATACTTGTGTTATCATTTTGTCTGGAGTCCACTCTCAGAAAAACATAGCAGCTGCTTTGTTCAGTATATTGGCGACTGTGTTAGATGTTTCCTCTAGATCAGTGGAAGCCAATGCATGCCAGTGGGGGGTGGCCTTGCTTCTTGGCAATACCTAATCAGCAGTGGTCAACTTCCAATACTGCAGCAGGGGTACATGTTCCACTCCTGAACCTACTGGATGCTGCACAATGCTACTGAACTGGTAGCTGTAGCAGAAGCATCCAGTCTAAACACAGACTTTCAATCTCAGTCCAGTAATTGTAGCAAAGTTAATCTGGTAGTCCTCAAAGATGAGCGCCAGCATGGTATAGTGGTTTGAGTGTTGGAGCATGTCTCTGAAGACCAGGGTTCAAATCCCTACTTAGCCATGGAAGCCCACTGGCTGACCTTAGACAAGCCACACTCTCTCAGCCTCAGAAAAGGGTAAAGGCAAACGTCCTCTGAACAAATTCTGCCAAGAAAACCCCGTGATAGGTTTACCTTAAAGTCATCGTAAGTTGGAAACCACTTGAAGGCACACAAGAACAACAGCACGTAGAAGATAGGCTCACTTTAGGGTTTCCATACATAAAAAAAAAAGAAGGCATGTAAAAACAAGTCCTCAGAGTTTCATTCTAGTCAAGGCTATCCTCCTCCTCCTCCTCTCCTTTTTCTTCCAGATTCATGTGCACTCGCACAGGATCCAAGTAAAATAAACTATTAACTATTCCAGTTTTTAGGTTGTCCTATATCCCTCACCAAATTGGGGTACACCATCTTTTTTCACATGTTCTCTTGCATTCTGGAGACACTATCCCAGGATTAGATAGTGGACTTTGCCCTGGCTCCTTGGAGCAAATAGTGTAATTACTTTGCCTAGCATGTTTAAATCTAGCAACTTCAGAAATATAGGGGTTTTATTTTCCTAGCTAATTTGGTTTCTTTAGAGTCATTTCTGTTAATTTTGCTATGTAATGACACCCTTTATTGTTCTCCTTATGTTGCCCCTAGGTTTCCTCCCAAGCAAATTGTTACCAAAATGATTCAGCTGCTAAGAAGAAAACAGAAGGGCAGTAATTCAGTAGCATTCAGACGTATGGTATTCCAGTACAAGACATACTTCAAGGCCTGTTTGACCCCATTATCTCTGGAAAAGAGCTGAGGAAAGATCTGAGTATAAAAAGAATTATCTACAGAGTATGAATGGCTCATCGGACTGGAAGGTGAAGATGTTTCAGTACAAAGGAGTCCTTAACTTAATGGTCCTTAGGCAATCCTTGGAAGGCGCCAATGCTAGGCGCCAGGTTGAAACTACGCTTCCCTCCTCCCAGACATTCAATGGTATTTGCGTTATTAACTTTATCATATCGATACCAACCCTTTCTTAAAGGTTTTGCTTCCATTGTGTACTATTTATTTGTCGTGTTTTTGCTATTGTTTCTAATGTTTTATTGGCAAATGGCCTTGGAGAATCTGAAATCAAAAAATGCAACCAAAAATGTATTTTGAAAACAAAGAGACAAACTTTAATCCAGTCTAATGACTATGCCAGTAATAGCACAGAGATACACACGTACACGAGGGACGTAGAAAGTCTTCAAACTGGACGTTATCAATGAAAATGAATAGTAGTCCTGAGAGAGATCTTAACTTCCAGCCATTTAAATATCAGTGCTTTGTATGTGATAGGCAAAGATGCTTCTTCAGAAGAACCTAGCCCAGATGCCTTAGCCTTCAAGTCTACAGTGCAAAGCAGATCTGAAACCCTACCTTTGTACTAATTGAATTAGTAGGAGTATGTGTACTTGATAAATATGTAATTTGTTTGAAGTGTGAAAGATTAAATTTCCCAACTATAGCCTAAGGGTCATATGACTAGTTCTGCCTTGCCTGAGGGAGTTTCAGACTTGCATTTCCCAAACACCAGCTGTATCATCTCATGGCTGCTGCAAACCAACAACTTTGAAGTCTATTTGTGAAAAGGTGAGGTGGTCTCCTGCTTAAGACAAAAAAAAGAAAGAAAGAAAGAAAGAAAAAGAAAGAAAGAAAGAAAAATCCAGAATTTCTTCAGTGTAATTTAGCTATCTGAATTCTACTTTGAATGCATATTCTATTTTGAAAGAAAAATGTCTAAATGTAATAAGATATTTAGAATACAAAAAGGACACATGTATTAAAACATAGAGGAGATGTATTGAATTCATGTGATCTGGCTCTGGAAACAAAGGCCCTTGTGATGCACTGGCAACTCTGTAACATGGTTGGACTCAGCTTGAATTCTGCAGGAAGGGCAGTGAATGCTAAACAGTGGACTCATGGTATCCACTGAAATTTGGTTCCAGGACTCCTGCGGATACCAAAATCCATGGATGCTCAAATCCCATTAAATACAATAGCATAGGTCAGGAAATGGTGGACCTTATATAAAATGGCAAAATCTAGGTTAGATTTTTGGAATTTATATTTTTTTTACAATATTTTCAAGCTGTGGGTGGTTGACTCCATGAATAAATAATCCATGGATACAGAAGGCCAACTGTATTTCGACTCTTAAACATTGGGGGGAAAACACATCATTAGTATTGGCAATTAAAAATATGGATGGATATGGCAAGTTTAATGTACCATATTGACAATAGAGGTTGAGTCTCTTTATCTGAAATGATGGGAAGTGTTTTGGATTTTGGATTTTTTGAATGGTAGAATACTTGTATTTGTATATACACAAAATTGCTTTATGTTTCCTATACACCTTATAAACATGCACTGAAGGTAATTTTATACAATATTTTAAATATTTTTTTCATGAAACAAGGTTTATGTACACTGAACCTTCAGAAACCAATGGCGTCACTATCTCAGCCACTCATGAAAAAAGTTTTGGTTTTTAGGGTGTTTTGCATTTTGGCATTCTGAATAAGAGAGACTCAGCCTCTATATTTATGTGCTTACGGATGCTTGTACTTGTAATAATTGTCCAAAAGAAAAAAAAAACTCACATTAAATATAACACCAAGAAGAAAGGAAATATGCATGCAAAGTGGAAGATATGTATTTCAATTACTCTAGTTTTGTATTTCTTTCTTGGCAGTATCCAGAAGAACTATGATAATAGTGAATAGAATGGGGGTGGAGAATCTGTGGTCCTCCAGATACTGGTGAACTTTAATATTTAGCTGCCCCATCCAGCCTGACATATTGTGAGGTATAATGGGAATCATCATTTAGTTGCATCTAGAGGGCTACTTGTGCCCCAGCTCTGAGAACAGGCACTGCAATGTCTTGTTTTGATATTTTTTAAAGACAGTTTTTGATCCAGATTCAGCCATCCACAAGTAGCTGTTGTTAGCTGCCTTTGAGTCAGCCTTGACTGATGACAGCCCTCTGAATGAGACATCTCCAAGAGACCCACTGAAATCCACAGGACTTAAGATCACACTTTTCACAACAATCCAATGTGCAGAATATGAATAGGTAATTCATTTTCTGGCACTGGGATAAAGTGAAGCAGGGAGGATATCCCACTAAATATCTGGCTGCTAGGCTACCTTTGAACTTTAGAATCTAAGGGTACAAAAGGAAGGCCAATTAAGAAAGGTGGTAATTCTGTTCTACTACCCTTTCCCCAGGTTCACCAATTCCTTCTTCCTTGGGTGCATCTATGCTGTAGAAATAATGCCATTTGACACCACTTTTAAGTGCTGTAGTTCCATCCTATGGAATCCTAAGATTTGTAGTTTTACAAGGTCTTTAGCCTTCTCTGCCCAAGAGTGCTGGTGCACCACAAAAACTACAAATCCCAGGATTCTGTAGGATGGAGCCCTGGCAGTTAAAGAGGTGTCAAATTGCATTATGTTTACAGTATAGATGCACCCCTTATATTGCTCCAGCAATGGCACTGCATGTTAATGAGAAATGCAACCAACATTGGTATTTGGGAGTTACGTAACTAAGGATGTTAGGGAGGTACGTGGGCTGTATTGCATAGCAAAGAGTCAGATAGCAGAGACTGATGGTGCTCCTTTGTCAGCAGTGTAATATTACTGTAATTCATTAGTCAATAACAGTATCTAACAGTTTTTTAAAATGTGAAAAGAATAGGAATATTTCCATGAATTCGTCTGCATACTTTTGCCCGATGAAGCTTTATGCTGGCCTTCGAATACTTTCATACAGTATGCAGAAAGCTCACAAAGTTAACAAGCTCCTGCTCTTTTTATGTTTTCAATTAAGTGGGCTGAATAACATGACAAGGCGGCGTATAAAGCAGTCTCGTGACAATGTAAGGCGGGTAGCCATTATGTTGATTTACTTTGGACCATTTTAAGTTCAAGGAGCGAGATAAAGAGACATGGAGCTTAAAACTTCTTTCATACTGATGTAATAAATTCTGGACATTGCTTTAAAGATAGGGCAAAATCGCTAGTTAAGCAAGAGTTGAGGGTGGAAGGAAAACCCTTGTTTTGTATTCCACTGTGATGGAAAACAATAGATTATGGGAAAGTTCTCCAGAAGGTGATCAGAGGAAAAGTTCACCAGCATCTATCATGAGCTGTGTCTGTGAGGCCTGCTGGGATAGGAGGGAGGGACATAAAGGTGTCAGCACAGGAGCTGATACTGTAAATCACGACAATGCGAGTTAAGTGAAATGGCTGGCTATGAAAACAACCTTCAGAATCCCATTTCTTTGGGGATGCTCCGGATGATTCCCTCCCGCCACCCCCCACTGCAGCCTCCTGTGACCTGGGTTGTATGCTGGTCTCTTCTCATTAGTTTTCATGTCCAGATCCATTCTCAAGTTCAAAAAAGGTGAAAAGAGGGATGACCTAGGGACCACCAAAGTGGCATCTTAAGGACATGGCATTTATTTGTTTGTTTGTTTGTTTGTTTTTTTAAGGTCTTTCAGAATTTCTCCTATGTTTTACTGCTACTTCTTGAAAGGAAAAAAAGCATTGAGAATAAAAGCTTTTGTTTGAAAAGGTGGACTGTAGTGATGGTCTCAAAAAAGTAACAAAAATGTCTATGAGAGGATCACACATTTTTATATCTAGCAGTATTATCCTATACATATTTAGTTGTGAGTAAGCTGCCCAAAAAATGAGCAAGACCTATGACTGAGTAAACATCATTCTGAAGCCAGCGTGGTGTAGTGGTTTGAGTGATGGATTTTGACTCTGGGCATGAAAACCTGCTGTGTCCTTGGGTAAGTCACACTCTCTCAGCTCTTGAAAGCCCTGAGATAGGGTTGCCTTCCTATTGTTCTTAATGACATCTTAATGACATCTGCCATAGTCCCAGCAGCATGGCTGAATGGCTACAGCAAGTCATGTGAACCCCCCCCCCCAAATGTTGGTCTCTCACTACCAGCATCCCCAGATAGCATAAGCCAAGGATGATGAATTCTGGAAGTTGTGATTCAGCAACATCTGGAGGGCTGCATGATTTTCGCTCCTGAGTGAGAGTGTATGGAAGCTGTAGTCAAAAACCATCTGGAGGGAATTGGCTTGGGAAAATCAGAAGTTCAAAATTTGCCCCAATATGTTTGTATTATTGGATTCATAATACTCTACTTTAAATCCAGTCTAAATCTACTTAAGGCAATTAATGGATCAAGATGATTTAACTCACTGCCTGAATTTAGGGGCAATCTGAAAGATTCTTCCCAAGCAAAGTTGCTCCAGAACAGTAGAGGCTAATGAACTCCTCCATTATCTGAGAATCTAGATGTATAATGCATGGACTATCTGTGGCACTGAAGACAGCAACAGCATCAATAATGAATGTCTGATGCAATGCTAGGTAGTGGGAACAAGGCAACATGAGAAATAGAAGGGAATGAAAAGAACATTTTACAAGACAATGGTGGCAGTTCTGCATGGGGAGGTGGAATGTAAAGTTCTACCCAGGCAGACTCCATTCTGTTTTCCCTCTCACTAATCTCCCTACCCCCCTCCATTTGGGGCCCATGGCGAATGGAAGGCAGTGGAGAAGCATTTGAGAGAAAGCTTGGAATAGTGTTTTAAGTGTTGGACTATGACTCTGGAGACCAGGGTTCAGTTCCCAGCTCAGCTGTAAAACCCACAAGATGACCTTGGTCAAGTCACATTCTTACAGCCTCAGGGGAAGGCAATGGCAAACCTCCTCTGAACAAATATTGCCAAGAAAACCCCATAATAGGGTTGCCTTACGGTTGCCATAAGATGAGAATGACTTAAAGGCACAGGACAACAACAACAGAGAAGCACCCAGCTATGTCTCCATCATTTTCCTTTGTGTCATCTTTTACATCCTTTGTTGCTACCCCTAGGATTTACCCTCCTCTTATCATGGGTCGTTTCAAAATCCATAATTTTGGCCTCAAAACGTGCCCTCAACTTATACATAAGGTCGATTTATGGTCGAGTAGTATAAGAGCCAGAGGATTAATTGCTTTAAAGCTTGGATAGGAATCGTGTGCCTCCAAGAGGTTGTTGGATTCTAGTTCCCAGCAAAACAAGGCACAATAACCAAAGGTCAAGATTATAGGATACACCATATACATGATATCCATCTTTAAATAGCTGAAAGGATGTCATGTAGAACAATGCATCTCAAGTTATCTGATGTGGAAGACTGGTACTCTGGTACCGCATTTGTGCCCATGAACTACAATTGTTTCTTTGATAGCCAGCAGCCACTTGGCTATCAACCACATGGTCTTTGAATAGCAGTGATCTAGAACACGGAACAAGCAACGGGAGCCACTCCAGAGACTAGGACATAAACTGATGGGCCCAAATGATTCCACATAAACATTAGGGAGATTGTCTTGGTGGTTAGATCTGTGAGAGTGGAATAGACTGCCTCAAATATTTGTGGATTTTCCTGCTCTGGAGATCCTTAAGCAGAGATTGGATAGACATCTCCCAGAAGTGCTTTAACTATATATTCCTGCTTGGTAGAGGGTTGGACTAGGTGGCCCTTGTGGTCCCTTCCAGCTCTATGAATCTATAATTCTAGAACAGTACAGCAATTGTATAAATAAAGAGGCAGAGGGCAGAGTTAAAGCTGATTAGATCTGTGGCATGATGACCTAAATCAAATGTCTGATCTGCTACAGCAAATCACTTCTTTTGTTCTTTGCCTTTGATTATATCCAGATCCAAGTTATACCCAAATGTCATTCACATTAGCTTAACATTGCCCTTGAGTAACTTTGCAGTTTCTGAAACTTTCGGAAGTTCTAAAGCTATTCAGATAAATCAGAAGGTATTTGTAATGACCCTCATTGGCATTAGCCACTTCTTTAATGCATGTGGCAAACATCTGTTAGAGCTGAGCTTTGAGTTGCCCTACAGGGATGTCTTTCTTCTACTGTCAGCCACCTCTGAAATATAATCTTTGGGAAGTAATTAAACACTGATCATTAGACTTTGTACCCAAACAGATTTGTTGAATATTTTATCTCTGACTGACTTGTGAAGTTGCATTCATTTCCATACCATGATGAAGGCTGCATAATTCATACAGCTTTCCAAGCCATCGTTTTTCACACTGATTTTACTAAACTGATTGAGCATGCCAGTCTTGAAGAAGAGTCTAGGCTAAGCTTGGTGTCATTTATCTTTCCTTCTTTTCCCTCATCCATCACTTTAATGGCTGCTGCTCACAGACATAAGGAGTCTTTTATGAGTAATCTGTGTATTTCTTTCATTTCATGTACAGGTGGGGAGAGGAAAGATGTTTAAGACTGGAACAGGACCCAGCTGCCAAGAAGCTTCTCTCCCCATTTGGTAGATATTTTTCTATCCTAGCCAGCCTTTAGAGATCTGTGGAATGTATTGTCTCTGCCCTTATAGCAATGTCTTTGATCCCAAAGCATTTTACAACCAGGGAATTACTGCATCTACTGAAGTACAAAGATGTAGAGGTAGGTTTAAAAAAGAAATGTACAGTGCAGAAATATATTAGTGATTGAATTAAAATTCTTAAATTTTCTTAAGTGGGTTAGAGTTTTACACCCAACTTCCGTGATACATTTAGCAGATCCACTCTAACAAGCATTAGACTTTTGAAGAGAAAAACTACAAAGAGTCCTATGCCATCTTAAAGATAAAGATTTATTGCAGCTGGTTGACTGGCGCCTGCCTCATCAGATGTGTGAAGTGGACTCAGTCTGGAACACTGATATGTGACTCACAGCAACCCAAAGATGAACCTATCATGGGGTTTTCTTGGCAATATTTATTCAGAGGGTTTTTTTTTTCATTTGTCTTCTTCTGAAGCTGAGAGAATGTGACTTGCCCAAGGCTACTCAGTGGGTTTCCATGGCTGAACAGGGATTCGAATCCTGGTCTCCAGAGTTGTAACCCAATGCTCAAACCATTACACTATAATGACTCTCCTTAAAGAGGTTAGCTTGATATCATTGTCTATGATTCTGCATTTAATAGATTTCAGATGTTTAGGATGTCATTGTTAATGAAATGATGTTCTGTATGCACTTTCATGTCACAGTTCTGTTACTGCTTAGGTCCGTAAAAGAAATGGAAAGAAAAATTTATTAGATCCGGAGACTCCAGCTTTTCCTAAAGGTTGCAATTTCATTCAAAGATTGCCACATTAAATCTACATCTTTATCAGAGATAATTTCACAAAAATTATGCCACATCAGATTTGAATTCAGTAATTATTATTATTATTATTATTATTATTATTATTATTATTATTATTATTATTATTTATAGCCCGCCCAATCACGAAGAATCCAGGTGGGTTACAACAGTAAAGAACTGTTGTAAAGTAAGTCCAGAACCTCTGATTATACCAGATCATTGGACCAAATGATTAAATGTTGGCTTCTGAGAACAACCATAGGTCACTGCATAAAAGGAAAAACAAGGAGACTTAAAAAAAAGTTCTTTCTGATTAATCTTTAGAAGGCAGAATGCTGTTGCTGATCATTAAAGCATTTGTGCCAATGCTCATGATAGGACAAATTGTACTCAGTTTTGTGTACAGTGCTCCAGATCCCATATGATTTTGAAAGCTAAGCAAGGTCAAGCCCTGGTTAGTACTTGGTTTAGAAACCACCAATGAAAACAGGTGCTGTAGACTATATTTCAAGGGAAGGAAGTGGCAAAACCACTTCTGAGTGTTCCTTGCCTAAGAAAAGCCTGTGAAATCCACGGGGTCTCTGTAGATTGACAGGTGACTTGAAGGTCCATATAGGTCTGAAACAGACGGGAAAACCAGGGTGGCTTCCAACTACTCCAGGGATGTGGTGTTTACATGATGCACGCCGGGCACCCGGAAGCCACCTAAGGCAGCTCAAGTCCTGCCAAAAAGGAGCAGATCTTTTCTGCTCCTATTTCCAGCCGCAGCAGGAAGCACCCTCAGCGTGTATTTGCCATGGCCCCAGGGTGATCAGGCTGGGAGCCACTCCTTCCTGACTGTCTGCTTCACCCCATAGTGGTTCCAGGATTCACCACAGATACTAAAATCCAGGGATGCTGAAGTCCCATTATATACAATGGGACAGTAAAATGGTGTCCCTTATATAAAATGGCAAAATCAAGCTTTTTGGAATTTATATCTGTTTGGAATATTTTCAAGCCATTGATGGTTGAATCCATGAATAAAGAATCTGTGGATATGGAGAGCCAACTGTACTGACAATATTACAGAACGGATTAATAAAGAAAGTTACTTTGCATACCACAATTCCCATCTTTGGCCAGCAAGCATGCTCACTGGGAAGAGATTCAGGCTCCTGAGCTCAGCCTTGTGATATCCCTGTTCAGCCCCTGTGAAAGGACAAGGAACATACTGCAGTGGCATATGTTTTGCAGATGCAAACAGCAGGAGAAGCCCTGTTCAGCCACCGCCCATTAGCCTATGCAGAACTGACCTAGATCATCAAAGTGACTAACCTAAAAGTTGCCACTGGTAGTGACCAAGTGACTCCCACTGGAATTTTGAACTTCAAAGGGGCTACCTAAGAAGGTGATCCTCTTGCAGAACCCAAAGCACCAGTGCATTGGCACCACCAGATGCCTCTGGTTCGTGTGTTCCCTAAACCAGTCATACAAAATAATACAGGATATGTATCAACTAGCATCTTGTTAGTGTATGTTGTTGTTATGTGCATTTCTGACTTATCGCAAACCTAGGGCAAACTTATCATGGGTTTTCAGGGGCCATGTAACTTTCCCAAGGTCACCCAGTGGGTTTCCATGACCATGTGGGGATTCAAACCCTGATCTCCAGAGTAATAGTCCAACACTCAAACCACTAAGCCATGTGGTTAGCTGTATGTGCCATCATAAATCCTTAAGGTTAGACAAGGTTCATTTTATCCATCATGGTAAACTTGTGCATTGTATTGGAAAATTGCCTTGAAATGGGAGGGGGGTTCAATTATAGCAGCAAATTATATCAGTTGGAAAGGGAAGAGATGGGCCATGGTCACTGGGGATTGTGGGAGTTGTAGTCCAACAGTATCCAGAAGCTACCAAAGAATCTTTATTTATTTATTTATTTATTTGGTAGCTTCTGGCTATGTTTGACTACAATTCCCACAATACCTAATGAGCATGGTCCATCTCTTCCCTTCCCAATTGATATATTTACTGCTATAATTGAGCCATAATGCTGGATGTTCTCCTGTCATCATTTCCTTTTCTTCATTTAAAAGAGCCCTTAAATGCATATGAGTGTTTTAATTACAGCAGCTACACTGCTGAAAGGAAGGAGTGGGGATATCACATTCCCTTCAGTATTTCACAGATGAGAACGAAGACACTCGTGGTCAAGCGACATCATAGTGTGGTCAAGATGTCAAATGTCATGAATGGAGACAAGCATACAAGCTAGGAGAGGATGCAGCAGTTTGCTTTTGCCTGAGCCTATTGAGAACTCAAGACTCTGCTCCTTCCTCCCCTCTCTTCTTCTCCCCTACCTTACTTTTGTACTTTGAACTCAATTTGCAGCAACTGAAATAAACTGAAGACAAAAGGGAAAGTGGAACTAAGAAAGAGAAACTAGGAGGACAGAAGATTAATCCTCATTGTCCCAACCAAATTGGGACCGTTGGAAGGTATGAAGTCCAGAAGGAAGTATTTCTTTCAAGAGTGGTCAGTTGTCAAGGCACCTTCAAACCTAGCTTGGAGGGAGGTGTTAACCTACTTGCTAGACACATTAGCAGTCACAGATGACTTGGTAATCCCTAGCAGATCACAAGCCAGTTTTTGCATATTACGCAGCAGGGCTAGCAGTGGTAGACATACCCAAACCATATTTGCTGACAATTTCTGGTTTTTGCCAAACAGGGCTGCCTCCCAGCATACACACACACACACACACAACTACCCTCAAGTGTGGTAGGGAACATTATTTCATTGCCCATCAGGTTCCATACATGGAATGAAGGGAGGGGCCTTTTTTCCCTTAGACAGCCAAGTATCTAGGACCAAGTCTGAGAAAGGATATTAAATTATCTTGGAATGGCATTTTTGGAAAGCTCCTTACTATCACATCTCCCTCAACACACACACACACACACACACACACACACACACACACACACACACACACACA